>NW_006944955.1:0-4775 GCF_000164805.1 Carlito syrichta | reverse complement strand
CTTCTGCCCTTTCTACTTGAGATTACCCTTATTTTAGTTTTTTTTATAACTGAAAACTGCTAGTTTCCTGCTGTCACCCTTCCTCCAATTTTATAAAAGTCCTGTGTATTTTAGCAGCATTTCTTGTATAGACACTTCCACACTTTTAGATTGACGGCGTTCCTGGAAACTGTTTGATGGGGTGATCTTACCCTTCACCATTCATGTTCAGCAATGATGCTGATAAAATAGTTTTATCATTGACAGATTAAGGATAGTCCAGATAAAACTTTGGTCAAATGTTTCTGATTTTACTCTTTATATAAACAAACCACTTACTGGAATGTTGGTTTTTCTCCAAGGTGGCTACTTTTGCTCTTATCAGTTTTTAGTGTTTGCTGGCTCTAACATTATAACTCACATAGGGAAACCTAGAGATTTAGACATATTAAGGACATTATCACACCACTGATCTAGTTAATAAAAATTACAAAGGAAACATCTTATGACACTTTGCTTGCTCCTGCTCAAGAGGTACAAAATGATCTGATTTAAAAATTTTTGTACTTTAGAGATTATCTTTTGTTTGGGGGCATGACCATAATCCATGAATGTATAGCTTTTAAAGGTATGCACTTTGCTAGACTATAATGTAATAAATACACATAGATAAATTCTACTAGTTTAAACTTCTGGCTTACTGTAATGTAAACATGAAATAGTTTTTAATCATAAACTGCCCTATTATATCAACCATGTTATCCCATTTGGTGACAGGCTTCTTTAAACACGGCTCAGCCCTATTTAAATTTTATTTTTCTTGTAACAATTAAAGCAGTATCTTTCAGTTATTACAACTCAGTTATTTCATTTTAACATTTTAATCACATATTTAGTTTGAATCTTGATCTATCTCTCTATCTCTGTTCCCATACCAGGTTGAGTTTGAAGTGGAGGAAAGGTGTGGTTTAACTCTCACAAATTCTCCATCCCCTTGGTGATGCATAACTTCTTTGAGGTTGGGTTATGAGAAAAAAAAAATGGAAGCTGGGGTTCACTTTTCCATTTCAGTCCTCCTCCTTTGCCCATTGATGGGAGGATGATAATGATGGTTAGAAATAGTGGAAGTAGTGATGGAACCAGTTCTGCTAAAATGGCTTCTCCAACATACAAGTGCTGACCTCAGTAGCCAGCAGTTCTTTCAACTTGGAATGCTGACCACAATCATCTTTTAATACCAGCTATAGTCCTTAGCTGCAAGTTGTTGGACTGGATACCTAAAACCATTCTGTGTTATATGTATGTATGTATGAATAGAGTTTGTGAAAAATGAAGTAAAATGAGAACATACTAAATTTTATCATATAAATTATTTTACATGCCAAGGAAGAACTGTTTAATAATATTTCTTAAATTGAATAATTATCCCTGATAATCATTTTGTAATTTTGAATTTTAAATGTTTCTTTTTACCTGAGTATCTTTTCCTGTCTCTCAGTTTGCTAAGAGTTATTGAATTATTTAGTAATTATGACTTCAGGGGTATACAGAGCTGAACTAAAAGGTTCACATAGCCTTCAAGAAGTTTAAATTCTAGGAACAAAACTAGAAATTGTGCTTTATTGACTTGAGGCTTTGAATTATAAGCTCATTAAAACAAATTCTGGGACAGAAGTAATTTCACTTTAGGTGTACACCAGAAAAATCCCATGTGCTGAATCTATATACCTGAAGAAGAAGAGATCAGAAGCCTGAGATTGATATTCTTGCTACTGGTTCATTTTTAATAATCATGGAAAATAAGTAAGCCAAGATATGGGATAAAAATAATAATTATAACCAACATTTATATAGTGCTTAATGTGTTTTAAGCACTAGTTAACAACCCTCAGCAACAACCCTATGAGGTAATTAATATTAGCATTTTCATTTTACTAGTGAGAATGCTGAGGTCCATTAATGATCCTGAACAAGAAATTCATCACTGTAATGGGTATTAGGCATAGTAATCTAAAATATGTTATAGGAGTGTGTAACAGGAGTTCCTATCCCAATGGGATGGGGAAGTATAAAAAATCATGTTTGACTTGGATTAGTGGTGACAGCTGTTTCTATAAATGGGATGATTATTATAATTATAGTAGTAATAAGAGCAGCAGTAATATGGATTGAACATCCTAAATTTGAAAATCCAAAATCTGAACTGCTCCACAATCTGAAACTTTTTGTGAGTCAACAAGATACTCAAAGGAAATACTCATCGGATCATTTCAGATTTGGATTTTTGGATCGAGATACCTAACCAGTAATGCAAATATTCCAAAACACTTTTGTTTCCAAGCATTTTAGATAAGGGATACTCAGCCTGTGATAAGAATAATAGCTGCAATGGGGCAGGCACTGAGCAAATGTTTCTATTTAATCCTAATAGCAACCCTTTGAGATAGGTACTATTGTTATTCAGTTTTTCTTGTGAGGAATCTGAGCCAAAGAAAGAAATGAGATATTCTGAATTCACTTGGGTATTATCTTAGTATTTGCAAGAATTATAGTCCTGTGAGATAGGGGAAACTTTGTGATAATATGTGTAAAAATATGTGTAAAATGTGTAATATATTTTTAGAATGTATTAATGTTAAGTTAATTAGGATTGTAAAGAATAGTATAGATTGTCATTGAAGTTTCTTTGGAATTAGAAGGATAATACAATGACAGAGCTGAAAATGCAATATTCAGTGATGGTGTGAGCAAAATTAGATATATCTTAGGTTGGAAATTGCCAGCTTAAACTATCAGTAAGAGTTAGTTTATTTTGAACCCAGGAAAGGTCAAATGCCTCTAAAAGGACCTAGAGTACCAACTGTTACTGTGACTATTTTTTTTTTTAGTTGGGGTCTCACTTTGTCACCCAGGCTGTAGTGCAGTAGCATGCTCAAGGCTCACCACAGCCTCAATCTCCTGGGCTTCAGCCTCCCTAGTATCTGGGACTGCAGGTGCACACCAGTATACTCTGCTAATTTTTTTTTTTTTTTTTGCAGAGACAGGGCCTCGCTGAGTTATTCAGGCTGGTCTTGAATTCTTGGGCTCAGGCAATGCTCCCTGCCTCAGTCTCCTAAAGTGCTGTGATAGCAGGCTGAAGCCACCATGTCTAGTCTTACAGTGATTATTTAAAACAACAATAGTAACAACGAAACAGAAAAGCTCATTGTTGGTGGAAAGTGGTTACCGTATTATACAAGGCAGATATAAAATATTTTTTTTGTTGTTGGTAGAAAGTTTAAAGGAACAGTATTGTTCTATAGCAGTAGGTCCCAGTGCTGGCTGCATATTAGAAATCCCTGCGTAACTTTGAAAAAAATTTGATGCCAAGATTTGGTCATAATAAAAGGTTTGATCATAAAATCTCTAAGTTTCAACTTGTTTTATGTTTCTCAGGTGGTTCTAATGTGTAAGTAGGGTTAAAAGTCACTGATTTGGGATGTGAAGGACTTTATAGCTTTCTGTTTTCTTTCATAATGTTTCCCATAATCTGTCAAATTACTGAGTCTTGATGAGTTTAGCATTTTTTTGTTTAGTTTTTTTCCTTCACAAGTACTTGGGGCATGCACCTGTTTTATAAGTGAAGAAATGTATGTTTAAGTTGTATACCAACCTCTGGATAGGCTTGAGGCCTGAGATAAGTTGAGGTGACTGACAATGAAAAGTTCCTAGGAGGCATGTTTATATGCTGAGAGGGAAATACTGAAAACAGTAGGACGGTATAGCAAGGTCCTTGAGGAATAAATGCTCTAAACTACTGGAATTACAGTCACACTTTTTCACATCACCCACAGTTAAGAATTGTTAAGATTTACTTCCAGCCTTTATATGAAAAATGTCATTTTGGGGGGTAAAACTGATGTATACTAACTATAAAGAAGGCATATAACACACATATTGAGCTTTAAAAATCACTTCTAATTCAACCACCTAAAGACATCATTAATATTAGGGTGGCATTAATGCCAAGATATCTTCTATGTATATATGCTAGTTAGAAGGAAGAAGTGATGGAATGAAGCATAATACTTCTTTAGCACACAAAATCAATTCCTAAGAGATGTTTCTAAAGTTAAGCAGATTCTAAAATAACAATAACTTGTTGGAAGTATTATTACATACTTGTTTCAGGTTTAGCTTGGATATATTTAACCATGCCTTAGTGACATTAGCAATTTCATTTCTCATTTTTCTTCTTTCACATCCTGATATTAACTCATTATACTATTTTTAAATTTTCCATGTTTATAGCATTCACAATTTTTAACCCCATTTTTATAATTTTATTATTGATCAATATCCCCTACTAGTCCTTTTATAGTGTCCTCATTTCTGGAGTCTTTGAAACAATTGGTCTTATGACACTGAATAAACAATTGGTCTTATGGCATTCAGTAGATAAGTGTCATGCAACCCAAACCCTTTTCCTTGTCCCCCAGTAGGTGATTTGTTTTTTATGTATTAGTTGCTGAATACTTCTTTTTAAAAAATTATCCAGGCCAGGCTCAGTGGTTCAGCCTGTAATCCCAGCACTTGGGAGGCCTAGGCGAGTGGATTGCCTGAGTCCGTGGGTTTGAGACCAGCCCGGGCAACTTGGCGAGACCTCATCTCTACAATAATAATAATAAAAAAAATAGCCAGGGATGGTAGTGCACACCTGTAGTTCCAGCTACTTGGAAGGCTGAGATGGAAGGATCACTAGAGCCCAGCAGGTCAACACTGGGGTGTCAGTGAGTGTGCCACTGCATTCCAGCCTG
>NW_006944954.1:0-718 GCF_000164805.1 Carlito syrichta | reverse complement strand
CAATGGTCTAGAGCAGTGTGCCAACATCAAAGGGTGGCTTAAAAGTGCTGTAGAATTTTATTCACTCTAAGGATAAGCTTTCCCTCATAACACAATATAATGTAAGACAATATAACATGGAACCATACTGCATAAGATAGCATAACATGTTTCAAGTATGTGTGTGTGTGTGCATTTTATACAATTATAAAATAATTCAACATTACTAACATTTTCAAATAGCCAATAGCCCCTTCTAGTTTATAAGAACTATTTTATAAATTATACTTAAGTCGTATTGAAGATATAATTTTGCATTATCTGATGTTGTATAATATGAAAAACATTTGATGAAGTCTGCCCAGGCAAATTAAAAAATGCCAGGGACCAGCTCCAGCCGGGTTCAGGGTACCCCAAAGGTGGAGACAGCATTGGAGATTGGGGAGAAGAAGAGAGAAAGAGAGAGAGAGAGAGAGAGAGAGAGAGAGAAAGAGACTGGACTCCCGTCTAGTGCAGAAGCGATGTGTGTTATTGGGAATTACAATGGGTCTTTTGTACACAAAGTCAGATGTGGGAGGGGCATCACCCACCCACTAGAAACTTAATTCTTGAAAACTTAATCAATGATTGCCTTTAAACCCTTTTCATATGATAATCTTAAAATCCCATAACAAAGGATAACCTAATCTGTGACTGCTATATTCTATAAACCTTTTTCATCCTAAACTGATTGATTTAG
>NW_006944953.1:0-812 GCF_000164805.1 Carlito syrichta | reverse complement strand
CCCCCCATGCAAAGGAAAGGTTTAAAAAACAAGTGTGTTTTCAACTATAACAAATAGGAACATATGTAAATGTTTTGACAGGGCAGAAAACTATTTCTTAGCAAAACAAATAAGTGATAATTTTTCATTTGTGGAAATTGTTCTCATTTGCTTTCCACAAAGATTTAGTGGATGTGTACAATAGAAAATAGGGCAAAAAATTATGTTGATAAGTGTAGAAATGATGTGTTATGAAAAGTTTCAAAGCAGTTTCATAGGTTTTGTAAACCATTATTGCCTTCTCACCATTTGACAAGTCCAAATACACAGAAATAGGTGAAACATTTAAAAATCAAAATGATGGCAAGTAGCCTGGGAGAAGTCAAGTCTCACTGTGCTTTTCCCATCCATTTGTATGTGCTCAGCCCCAGGACGCCCCTCTATGCCCACCTGCCTTATGCCAGTCTTCTTTCTGAGGTCACTGCTCTTCTGAGACCTTCCAGGCTGCAGGGCCCCCCTGCAGGGTCTGGGACATCTTTCTTTGATTCACTTCCTAGGTGAGGGCCCAGCGACTCCCTGTCTTCTGCTGCCTGAACTGGCAGGGATGGCCAGTGAGTTTTGTCAGTGTTTATGGAGTCCCTGCTGCAGGCTCAGGATCACTCTGGTGTTGGAGATAACTTGTCAAAGACAAGCCTTCCTTTCTGGCATGTGTGCTGGGAGGAAGAGGTGAGGCCACTCCTTTGGGCATCATTGCTCTGGAAGAAAGCGGGATGCCTGGATCATAAGGAAAACTAGCTAACACCTATTCTGTGTTGACTGGGAACGAGTCTCTT
>NW_006944952.1:0-784 GCF_000164805.1 Carlito syrichta | reverse complement strand
AAATCAAAAAATTAGCCGGGCATGGCAGCGCATACCTGTAAATCCAGATACTTGGAAAGGCTGAGGCGGAAGGATCGCAGGAGCCCAGCATGTTAAGGGTGTGGTGGCCGGGAGCGGCCAGTGCACTCCAGTCTGGGCGACAGAGTGAGACTCCAATTCTAAAACAAAAAAAAAAATATATATATATATATATATATATATATATAGAGAGAGAGAGAGAGAGAGAGAGAGAGAGGGGCTAAGCAAGATCAAATTTTGGGTTGGCAAAATATGCAAACTATTTCAGAAAAATAAGGCATGGCCCACAAACTAGCAGTTTACCCTGAATGTAAGATTTGGGCAGCAGATTCAGTCCTCAAGCACTCCGTCCTGGATTGGAAAACCCAGCACCTTCTTGGATTCAAGGGTAGAAAGTAATAGCTGCTTTGAAAATTGTCAGTAGAGTTCAGTGGTTTGTTCACAGCTCAGTGCAGCCTCTACAGCCTTGAACTCCTGGCCTCAAATGTTTCTCCTTCCTCAGTCTTGCAAGTAACTGGGATTACAGGTATGAGCTTCTATGCTTGGCTTGGAGTTTAATATATGTCTCAAGAATAATTTTAGCTACAATCCAAATGGTAGAGGGGCAAGATAAGTGGTTATCAGAACTTTCTCAAACACTTCATGTAGAAGGGAATCAGGTTGGAGGCACTGCCTTGGAAATATTTAAAATATGTATTCTGACAAGTACCTTTGAAGGGCAGAGCACCACTGTTCCTTTACTCCTGAAGAACTGTAATTTTAAAAG
>NW_006944951.1:0-841 GCF_000164805.1 Carlito syrichta | reverse complement strand
TTTTACAGCTTTCATTTTTTAATTTATTTAAAAAATATATTTTATATTTTACAAAATGTGGGGTATAATTCAGAGTTAGATATACAAATATTGATTATGCAGGGTCCCTGGTTGATTCGGTATGCCCCTTCCTTCTTTAGCAGTATCTCTGCACTGCCAATCTCACCCCTCCCCTTAAACAATTTTCCACTACTGCGAATCACTTTCTTACAGCACTATAAGTGATCAAGTTCAGCTCATGAGTGAGAACATATGGAACTCTGTTCTTTGTTTCTGTGATAAATCACGGAAAATGACCTAAACCACATATCCATCAAACGTTCTGCAACATCCTTATATCTGTCCTTTTTATGGCGACATAATATTCCACTGTAGATCCTAGGTGTTATGCCTTTTAAAAAATATATATAGGTGGAGAATTGTTTTTCCCATTCTGTTAGCTGTATCCCAGCTCTTGTGTTGGTGTCTTTTGTTTTGCAGAAGTATATTAATTTGATGGGATCCCACTTGTCGAAATTACTTCTTAAGGCATGAATATTTAGGGCTCATAAGAGGAATTAGTTTTGCTTCTAGTTTCCCCTATGGTGTCTCCTGAGTTTTCGCTGATTATTTGGTCTTCTAGGTTTAGGTCTTTGATCGTTTAGAGTTAAAATGAATGGTGATAGATAGATGCCGTGTTAAAATCTTGTGCATGTGGTTCACCTTTTCCCAGCACCATTTACTGAATGTATTCTCCATTAATCTATGGGTCTTGAAGGTTTTTTCAAATATGAGTGGATTGAGAATTTAGGAATTTCTTTCTCTGTCCTGATCCTTTGGCCCATGGACCTATTCTTGTAAC
>NW_006944950.1:0-746 GCF_000164805.1 Carlito syrichta | reverse complement strand
AAGAACAGAGTTCCATATGTTCTTCACTCATGAGCTGAAGTGATCACTTATAGTGCTGTAAGAAAGTGATTCGCAGTAGTGGAAAATATTTTATGGGGAGGAGTGAGATTGGCAGTGCAGAGATACTGCTAAAGAAGGAAGGGGCATACCGAATCAACCAGAGACCCTGCATAATCAATATTTGTATATCTAACTCTGAATTATACCCCACATTTTGTTAAAATATAAAATATATTTTTAAATAAATTAAAAAATGAAAGCTGTAAAACATGCAACTGAGTTTATTTTTTTATTCTATTTTTTATCTTTTTTGCTTTATAAATCGTTACAATACAGGGTTGGGCCTAGAAATGTTCATTATGCAGGGATTGATTTTTTAAGAAATGTATAATACTTCAATAATAACTCCTTTTCATTTAATATGTTGGGTACATAGTGTAATTCTGCCTTCAAAATTGACAACTACAGTGTTAAACTCATAAATTCTGAATGTTTTTTTCTGCTGAAATTGAAACTTGTTGTGATTCCAGATCTATATCATTCTTAGAATACTGAATATTGAGATTCAGTGTACCTAAGTGTTATTCAGAAGGTAGAATACAAAATTAATCTCAAACAGTTTAGAAAATAAAACAGTATCGTAATTTAATGCAGCTTTTTCCATTCTAAAAATTTGTGTATGTTTTCTTGGTGCACTCTTTATTTATGCTTGTTAATTTTGATGAAATGTTACCAATGTGCAATCC
>NW_006944949.1:0-4284 GCF_000164805.1 Carlito syrichta | reverse complement strand
TTCTCCATTACCTAGTGGGTCTTTGAGATTTTTTCAAAGATGAGTTGGTTGAGGAGTTGAGCATTTCATTCTGTCATGATCCTTTGGTCTATGAACCTATTCTTGTACCAATCCAAAGCTGTGTTGATTACTGTAAACATATAGTTAAATTTGATGTCTGGAACTGCTATAGCTCCTGCATTGTTTCTTTTGATAAGTTTATTTTAGCTATTAATGATGTTTTATGGTTTCATATGAATTCTTTTTTGTAATTTCCAAGTCTGAGAAGAATGGTGTTAACGTAATGGTTATTTCATTGAATCTGTAGATTGACAAAACGGTTAATTTTTACATTAAAGGAGGTAGCTAAAGTCAGGGAAACAAGCATGTTATATTGTCATTCATGACAACAGCCTCAGAACTTGGATATCATGATGGGAGGGACCTTGACTACTGAGCAGTCCTTAGGCTTCAAGCACTAGTGTACAGTGCTAGGCCAAATGCGTTAGACACGTTGGATTTCACTCCAAAGAAGTGAAGATAACCATGAGTTCACATGGGGACCACATCCAAAAATTTCTCCCGGGGTAAATGACCAATCAAGAATCCTTTAAACGAGGTATTCTTTTTTTTTAAAGCAGTCTTTATTGAGAGGACCGAGAAACTCCCAAACTGGGAGGGGACCGGAAGGAGTTGCCCACGAGGTAGTCTTTTATTTTTATGATCACGGAGTCCTGTTGGAGCTTCGTTATAGCACTACTAAATAATATTTTGGCACTTTCTTTACTTTAGAACTTTTGGATGTTTTCAGTATTGTGTAACAGCCTTTGAGCATTTTTCCTATTGGATTTGTACATTGCTTTTGCTAAGATCATAATCAATTTTCCCATTTTCAATTATCTAAATTTTTAAACTAAGGTAGAGCCCAATACTTACTACTTTGTAAATCTCCATGTTATTTTGGTTTATACATATTGGGCCCCAAATTCTCTTTTTTCTGTTTGCCCCATTTTAAATGGTTGGGGATTAAAAGTATCAGATTAATCAGGAACTTTGTTGCAGAGTACAGCACTATATCTTACATAGAGAAAATACTACGGGATTCAATGGAAATACTCTTTTAAAAATATAAATTGGGTTAAAATATAAAGGGAATGTGATTACTTTTCTCTAAGCATTGCACATCTGTAGCATTTAATCAAAATTAACAAGCAGAAAATACAGAGTGCAGCAAGAAAATTTACTTCAATTTTAAGAATAAAAAAGATGTATTAAATTATGATACTGTTTTATTTTCTAAATGTTTTAAGATTTATTATGCATTCTGCTTTTTGAATAGCACTTAGGTACACTGAATCCCAGGGTTTAGTTTTCTAAAAATGATATAGATCTGGAATCTCAACAAGATACAATGTAGGCAGAATAAAACATTCAGAATTTATGTGAGAAACACTATTGTTGTCAATTTTTAGTGCAGAATTTTACCACGCATTCCAACATATTAAAAAGAAAAGGAGTTATCATTGTAGTATTATACAATTCTTAAAAAATCAATCCCTGCGTAATGAACATTTCTAGGCCCAACCCTGAATAGTAACCAGTTTTAAAGAAAAAAGAAAATAAAAATAGAATAAGCAAATAAAATCAGTTGCAAGTTTTACAGCTTTCCTTTATTTATTTATTTATTTATTTATTATAATTTTTAAGAAAATGTGGGTTACAATTCAGAGTTAGATATACATCCATTGATTATGCAGGGTCCCTGGTTGATGAGGTATGCCCCTCCCTTCCTTTGCAGTATCCATCCACCGCCAATCTCACCTCTCCCCCTAAACAGGTTTCCACTACAGCCAATCACTTTCTTACAGCATTATGAGTGATCCAGTTCAGCTCATGAGTGAGGACATAGGGAACTCTGTTCTTTGGTTCTGTGATAAATCATTGAAAATGTCCTACCTCCTATCCATCAAACATTCTGCAAAATTCTTCTATCTACCTTTTTTTATGGCTGCAAAATATTCCACTTTGTATATACCTCATTTATTTTACCCATTCCAGCTTTGATGTGCAACATGTTTGGTAAGATGTTTTTTTGATATTGTGATTAGAGCTGCAAAAAAAAAAATACATGTGAAAGGTGTCTTTTTGGTATAATGATTTGAGTTCTTCCAGGTATGTTCTGTAGAGGTGAATTTCTGAGTCCATGATAGGTCAAGATCTTGTCCCTTTACAAACCACCATACTATTTTCCAAAGATGTTTTCAGTCCACTTTTCAGTCCACATGCATTGTAGAAGCATTTATTTCTTCCAAAATCCTGACCTGAATCTTTTGTGGTTTGTTTTATTAATGATGGCCAGTATTACAGGGGGTATGTGGCAGTTCAAAGTGGTTGCATTTGCATTTCTTTGATAAAGAGTGAGGTTGAACAATTTTCATGTGTCTGCTGTCTGCCAATATCTCTTCTTATGAAAAGTGTCCAAACACGTGTTTTGCACACTTTTCAAAGGGAATGTTTGTCTAATTTTTCTGAGTGTTTGAGTTTCTTGTAGATCCTAGATGTAATGTCTCTTTAATGATATGTAGGTGGAGAATCGTTTTTCCCATTGTTTTCTGTATCCCTGCCCTTCTGATGGCTTCTTTTGTTTTGCAGAAGTATATTATTTGATGAGATCCCACTTATCTCACTTTTGCCTTAAGGCATGGGTATTTAAGGCCCTGAAGAGGAATTAGTTTCGATTCCAGTTTCCCTAATGGTGTCTACTGCGTTCTCTAAGATTATTTTAATATGTTGTTTTATGTTTAGGTCTTTGATCCATCTAGAGTTAATGTGTATGGTGATAGATAGGTGTCCTGTTTCAATCTTGTGCATTTTGTCAGCCTTTTCCCAGCACAATTTACTGAATATGTTCTCCATTACCCAGTGGGTCTAGGAGATTTTTTCAAAGATGACTTGGTTGAGGATTTGAGCATTTCATTCTCTGTCCTGATCCATTGGCCTATGGACATATTCTTGTACCAATGCTAGGCTGTGTTGATTACTGTAAACAAATAGGAAAATTTGAAGTTTGGACCTGCGGTACCTCCTGCTTTGTTTCTTTTGATAAGTTTCTTTTGGCTATTCATGTTGGTTTATGGCTTCATATGAATTCCTTCTTGTAATTTCTACGTCTGAGAAGAATGACGTTAGCTTAATGGTTATTTCATTGAATCTGTAGATTGACTAAAAGGCTAAATTTTACATTGAAAGAGGAAAGTAAAGTCAGGAAAACAAGCATGTCATATTGTCATTGATGACATCAGCCTCAGAACTTTGACTTCATAATTGGAGGGACCTTGACTAGTGAGCAATCTTTAGTCTTCAAGTACTTGTGTACAGTGCTCTGCCAAATGTGTAGACACGATGGATTTCATTCCAAAGAAGTGAAGATAACCCTGTGTTTACATGGTGAACACATTCAAAAGTTTCTCCAGGGGTAATTGATCATTTAAGAATCCTCTAAACGAGGTAGTCTTTTTTTTTTTTAGCAGTCTTTTCTGATAGGACCAAAAAACTCCCAAAACTAGGAAGGAAGATGACGGAGCTGCCCACGAGGTAGACTTTTATTATTATGACCACTGACTCCTTTTGGATTTTGGTTAAAGCACAACCAAACTTTCTTTAGTTTAGAAACATTTGGATGTTTTTAGTATTGTGCATTAGCTGTTGAGCAGTTTTTCCTACAGGATTTGAACATTGCTTTTGCTAAGATCATCATCAATTTTCTAGAATTTTCAGTTATCTCAATTTTAAAACTAATGTAAACCCCAAATACTTACTACTTTGAAAATCTACATGTTATTCTGGTTTATATATATTGGGCCCCTAATTCCCTTTTTGTGTACCTCATTTTAATTGGTTGGTGATTAAATGTATCAGATTAATTGGGTACTTTGTTGCAGAGTACAGCATTATGTCTTAGGTAGAGAAAATACTGGGGGATTCAATTTAAATACTCTTTTTTTTTTTTTTTTTTTTTTTGAGTTGGAGTCTCACTCTGTCGCCCAGACTGGAGTGCAGTGGCTGCTCGCGGCCACCGCAGCCTCGACCTGCTGGGCTCCGGCGATCCTTCCGCCTCAGCCTTCCGAGTAGCCGGAATTACAGGCATGCGCTACCACGCCCGGCTGATTTTTTGATTTATTGTAGAGATGAGGTCTCGCTGCCCAAGCGGGTCTCGAACCCGCGGGCTCAGGCAATCCACTCACCTCAGCCTCCCAAAGGCGCAGGATTACAGGCTGAGCCACCGAGCCCGGCTTAATACTCTTT
>NW_006944948.1:0-776 GCF_000164805.1 Carlito syrichta | reverse complement strand
TAAATGCATCAAAGTCCTAAACGTAAAACACCAAATTATAGTAATCTTTCAAAACGCAGGAGACTCCATTAGGGAAACTGGAACTGGAAACTAATTTCTCTTCAGAGCCCTAAATACCCATGCCTTAAGGAGTAAGTTAGATAAGTGGGAACTCATGAAATTAATATACTTCTGCAAAACAAAACAAACCATTAGAAGAGCAGGGATACAGCCAACCCAATGGGGAAAACGATTCTCCACCTATATGTCAGTAAAAAGGCATAACATCTAAGATCTACAAGAAACTCTAACACTCAGTAAAATCAGACACATTTTCCCTTTGAAGTGTTCAAAATACGTGATTGGACACTTTTCATAAGAAGAGATAAGGCCAGCCAGCAGACACATGAAAATTGCTCAACCTCACTCGTCATAAAGAAATACAAATGAAACCACTTTGAAATACCACATACCACCTGTAATATTGGCCACCATTAATAAAAGAAACAATAAGAGATGCAGGTAAGTATTTGGGAAGAACTAAATGCTTCTACACTGCATGTGGACAAGATATTGTCCTGATATCAGATTCAGTAATTCCCCTGTCGAGAATATACCTGGATGAACTCAAATCATTTTTCCAAAAAGATATCTGCACGAGTATGTTTTTGCAGCTCTATCATAATTGAAATAAAACGTGGTACGAACCACGTTGCCCATCGAACCAGGAAAGGATAAAATAAATTTGTTTTATACTCAGTAGAATATTACGTAGCCATAAAAAAAGACAGATCGAA
>NW_006944947.1:0-779 GCF_000164805.1 Carlito syrichta | reverse complement strand
GAAATTGAAACTTGTTGAGATTCCAGATCTATATCATTCTTAGAATACTGAATAATGAGATTCAGTGTACTAAAGTGTTATTCAGAAGGCAGAATACAAAATTAATCCCAAAAAGTTTAGAAAATAAAACAGTATCGTTAATTAATGCAGCTTTTTCCATTCTAAAAATTTGTGTATATTTTCTTGGTGCACTCTTTATTTCTGCTTGTTAATTTTGATGAAATGTTACCAATGTGCAATCCTTATAGGAAAGTTTCCTTTATATTTTTGAAGGAAATATAAAATCACATTCCCTATATATTTTAACCCAATTTTTACTTTTTAAAAGAGTATTTCCATTGAATCCCATAGTATTTTCTCTACTGAAGACATAATGCTGTTCTCTCCCACAAAGTATCCGATTAATCTGGTACTTTTAAACACCAAGCATTTACTATGAGGAACACAGAAAAAAGAGAATTTGGGGTCAAATATATATAAACCAAAATAAAATGGAGATTTACAATGTAGTAAGCATTTGGGCTCTGCATTAGTATAAAAATTTAGATAAGTGAAAATTTTGTAAAATTAATAATGATCTTCGCAAATGCAATGTTCAAATCCTATAGGAAAAACTGCTCAAAGTCTGTTACATAATACTAAAAACATGCTAAAGTTTCTAAACTAAAGAAAGTACTAAAATATTATTTGTTTGTGCTACAACAATGCCTCAACAGGACTCTGTGACCATAATATTAAAAGACTAACTCTTGGGCAACCCCCTCAAGTCCCCTCCCAGA
>NW_006944946.1:0-734 GCF_000164805.1 Carlito syrichta | reverse complement strand
CCCACGCCGGGCGGGCGGGACAGTCTCGGACGCAGGAGCAGTGGCAGCGATCCCAGCAGATCTTCCGTGAAGCCGTTTGGTGTGGATCTCCTCGGGCCGGGTTGTGATGAGCTACCCGTCACAGAGGCTGCGGCAGTTGCGATGGGAGCACTGGTGGGGGGAAGGGCTGCGGCAGCGGCGGGACAGTGCAATGCAGTAAAACTGTCCAGTCGTTGCGATGTTCCAGTGGTGGTGATGGCCAAGCTCTGTCTCTTAAGAAGTCTTTAATGAGAGAATCAAGAAATTCCCAAGCTTGGAGGGGACCTGAGGGGGTTGGCCAAGAAGTAGTCTTTTATTATTATGGTCACTGAGTCCTGTTGGAACTTGGATATAGCACAACCAAATAATAATTTTGCACTTTCTTTAGTTTAGAAACTTTTCAATGTTTTTAGTATTTTATAACAGCCTTTGAGCAATCTTTCCTACAGAATTTGAACATAGCTTTTGCTACCATCATAATCAATTTTCCAGAATTTTCAATTATCTAAATTTTTACACTAATGCAAAGCCCAAATACTTACTACATTGTAAATCTCATGTTATTTTGGTTTATATATATTGAGCCCAAAATTCTCTTTTTTCTGCGAGTCTCATTTTAAATGCTTGGTGATTAAAAGTATCTGATTAATCGAATAATTTTTTGCAGAATACAGCGTTATGTCTCAGGTAGAGAAAATACCAGGGGATTCATTGGG
>NW_006944945.1:0-315 GCF_000164805.1 Carlito syrichta | reverse complement strand
TTTTCAAAGCGAAGATTCGCCTGATTTTTCTGAGTGTTTGAGTTTCTTGTAGATCCTAGGCGTTATGCCTTTTTCTGATATATTGGTGGAGAATCGTTTTTTCCCAATCTGTTGGTTGTATCCGTGCTCTTCTTATGTTTTCCAGAAGTATATTAATTTGATGAGATCCCACTTGTCTACTTACGTTTTAAGGCATGGGTATTTAGGACTCTGAAGATGAATTCGTTTCTGGTTCCAGTTTCCCTAATGGTGTCACCCGTGTTTTCTAAGATTTTTATAATTTGTTGTTTTACGTTTAGGTCTTTGATCCAATTA
>NW_006944944.1:0-4179 GCF_000164805.1 Carlito syrichta | reverse complement strand
TACATACGTACATACATAAAAGCTGTAAAACATGCCATTTGACTTTATTTGTTTATTTTAATCTTTATTTTTTAATTAAAAATTGTTACAATTCAGGGTTGGGTCTAGAAATGTTCATTATGCAGGGATGGGTTTTTAAGAATTGTATAATACTCCAATGATAACTCCTTTTCCTTTTAATACGTTGGAATACATGGTATAATTCTGCCTTCAAAATTGACAGCTACAGTGTTTCTCATAAAAATTATGAATGTGTTATTCTCTCTAAATTGAAACTTGTTGAGATTCCAGATCTATATCATTCTTAGAAAACTGAACTTTGAGGTTCAGTGTACCTAAGATTCATTCAAAGGCAGAATGCATAATAAATGTTTAAAATTTTAGAAAATAAAACAGTACCATAATTTAATGGAGCTTTTTCCATTCTTAAAATTTTTGCACATTTTCTTGGTGCACTCTGTATTTTCTGTGTGCTAATTTTCATTAAATGTTACAGATGTGCAATCCTTAGAGAAAAGTTTCCCTTACTTATTTGAAGGAAATATAGAATCACATTCCCTCTATATTTTAACCCAATTTATATTTTCAAAAGTGTATATCCAATGAATCCCCTGGTATTTTCTCTACCTGAGACATAACGCTGTACTCTGCAAAAAATTATTCGATTAATCAGATACTTTTAATCACCAAGCATTTAAAATGAGGCCTCGCAGAAAAAAGAGAATTTTGGGCTCAATATATATAAACCAAAATAACATGAGATTTACAATGTAGTAAGTATTTGGGCTTTGCATTAGTATAAAAATTTAGATAATTGAAAATTCTGGAAAATTGATTATGATGGTAGCAAAAGCTATGTTCAAATTCTGTAGGAAAGATTGCTCAAAGGCTGTTATAAAATACTAAAAACATTGAAAAGTTTCTAAACTAAAGAAAGTGCAAAATTATTATTTGGTTGTGCTATATCCAAGTTCCAACAGGACTCAGTGACCATAATAATAAAAGACTACTTCTTGGCCAACCCCCTCAGGTCCCCTCCAAGCTTGGGAATTTCTTGATTCTCTCATTAAAGACTTCTTAAGAGACAGAGCTTGGCCATCACCACCACTGGAACATCGAAACGACTGGACAGTTTTACTGCATTGCACTGTCCCGCCGCTGCTGCAGCCCTTCCCCCCACCAGTGCTCCCGTCGCAACTGCCACAGCCTCTGCGACGGGTAGCTTATCACAACCCGGCCCGAGGAGATCCACACCAAACGGCTTCAGGGAAGATCTGCTGGGATCGCTGCCACTGCTCCTGTGTCCGAGACTGTCCTGCCCGCCCGGCATGGGGATCCTGTTGCCTGCTCGGAGGCAGGCAGCCATCTTGTTCCTGTCCGGCCCCACCCCCTCTGGGGTGAGCAGATGAGATAGCACCACCTGCTGGCGATTCAAGGGAGTAAACCTACCAGCCCCACTGCACAGACAGATTCCAGGGCAGTGGGAAGTGGGTTCCCTGTCAGCGAATATCAGGACCTGCAGACAGATTTTGAAACACAGCTCTCCCCGTAAGTACGTCTCAAAACTGCAAAAAGGACCACCTCCAACATACAGTGCAACTTCAGAATTGAACAAAGTAAGAGGACATACATGAAGAATAGGAGATTGAACAAACAGAAGTAAAACCAATCCCTTTACCCCTGAATAACAGAATTAAAGAAGATGGTGACGTGGAGGGAAGGAAAAAGTAGGGAGGGGGGAAAACCGCACAAATGAAGAAAAACCAAAAGAAGAATATAGGTCTTACACAGACCCCTGGAGATCAGACAATGAGAAAACAGATTCTGGAACACAGACAATGAAGAGTCCCCAGAATGACTGGCTGCATGCAACGCAGACCCAGACATCAAGACATTAATGGAGAGAATTAAAAAAATTGAGGAGAGACAAGAGGAAAATAGGAAGGAACTGTAGTCAGAAATGACATCAGTAAAGTATACTGTGATGGAAATAAATAAACTAATAAGCACGGAAAGCAGAATTAACCAAGCAGAAGAAAGAATCTCAGAGCTCGAAGACCAAAACACAGATCTAACACAAACTGTCAAAAGCATAGAAAAGAAGCTCAAAAAGACAGAACAAAACCTGCAAGGGATGAATGATCACTTCAAGAGACCAAATCTAAGAGTAATTGGGCTTCGTGAGGCAGAAAGAGAAACAGAACCCACACTGGAACAAACATTTCAAGAAATCATTGAAGAAAACTTCCCTCATCTCATTCAGGATGAAAAAATTCAAACACAAGAGATTCAGAGAACCCCTGCAAGACAACAAATGAGAAGACCAACTCCCAGACACATAATAATTTGCCTAAACAAAATAACTATGAAAGGAAAAATCCTAAAGGCAGCAAGAGAAAAAGACCAGACTACCTACCAAGGAAAACCAATTAGAATAGCAGCAGATTTATCCACAGAAACCCTTCAGGCCAGGACCTGGAGCCCTATCTTCAAAGTTCTAAAAGAGAAACAATTTCAAACAAGAATAACCTACCCAGCCAAACTAAGCTTCATAAATGAGGGAGAATTGAATCTTTCCCAACATCCAATCCCTAAGAGCCTACGCCGCCACCAGACCACGTCTACAAGAAACACTTAAGAAAGTACTGAACACAGAAGAAAAAGAAAAAAGAACAAGAGCATTCTTCACAAGAGTACAGGCAAAAGATTAAAAACACACATCAAGCAACTCCAAAAACCAAAGAAAGACAACAAATAAACAGGAACAACTCTGTAAGAACCTTATGACAGGGATCAACTCTTGCATTTCAATGATTAGCCTAAATGTGAACGGACTAAATGCACCACTGAAAAGATATAGATTGGTAAAATGGATAAAATATCATCAGGCAACAATCTATTGCCTTCAAGAGACTCACCTCACTAGAAAGGACACCCAGAGACTCAAAGTAAGAGGATGGGAAACAAACTTCCAGGCGAACGGAATACAAAAGAAAGGAGGAGTAGCCATCTTAATTTCAGACAAAATACCCTTCAAACTATTAAAAATAAAAAAAGATACAGAAGGCCACTACATAATGATAAAAGGCTCAATCCATCAACAAGAAATATCTATCATAAACATATATGCACCCAACATAGGTGCGCCAACTTTTATAAAGCAGCTTCTAGGAAAACTAAAGAAAGATATTGACTCTAACACTATCATAACTGGGGACTTTAATACCCCACTCACAACCCTAGACAGATCATCAGGACAAAAAATCAGCAAGGAGATCCGGAACTTCAATGTGACTTTGGACCAAATCGACTTAATTGATACCTTCAGAACAATCCATCCAAAGACCACAGAATACACATTCTACTCATCACCACATGGAACATATTCTAAGATTGACGACATACTCGGCCATAAAGCAAGCATAAGCAACTTTAAAAGGACCGAAATTCTACCAAACACCTTCTCAGATCACAGTGGAATAAAAATAAACATTGACACCAACAAAGTCCCCCCAAAACCCGCAAAGACATGGACACTAAACAGCATGATGCTAAACAACTCCTGGGTCAATGACAAAATCAAACAAAACAGGGATCAAAAGATACCTGGACTCAAATGAAAATGAAGAAAAATCTTACCAAAATCTCTGGGATGCCCTGAAAGCTGTAGCAAGAGGGGAATTTATATCCCTACAAACACACATAAAGAAAATGGAAGGAACAGAAATTCACAACTTAACAAGCCACCTAAAGAAACTGGAAAAGCAAGACCACAAAAACCCTAATTTCAGCAGAAGAATCCAGATCCCCAAAATAAAAACCCAAATCCAGGACATAGAAGACAAAAAGATAATACAAAAAATCAATGAAACAAAAAGTTGGTTCTTCAAAAGGGTAAACAAGATTGATGGTCCCCTAGCTAGACTGACCAAGAAAAAACGAGAAAAAAACCAAATAAGCATAATCAGAAACACAAAACATGAAGTCACATCTGACCCTGAAGAAATACAAAAGATCATTAGATACTATTACGTACACTTGTATGGAAACAAACTTGAAAACCATAAGGAAATGGAGGACTTTCTGACATCACACAACCTACCTAGGTTGGAACAAGAAAAAATTGAGCCCCTAAATATACCAATAACAATCAAGGAAATCGACTACGTAATAAGAAAG
>NW_006944943.1:0-436 GCF_000164805.1 Carlito syrichta | reverse complement strand
CAAATAAGCATAATCAGAAACACAAAAGATGAAGTCACATCTGACCCTGAAGAAATACAAAAGATCATTAGAGACTACTACGTACACTTGTATGGAAACAAACTTGAAAACCAGAAGGAAATGGAGGACTTTCTGACATCACACAACCTACCTAGGTTGGAGCAAGAAGAAATTGAGACCCTAAGTAGACCAATAACAGTCAAGGAAATCGACTACATAATAAGAAAACTTCCTACCAAAAAAAACCCTGGTCCAGATGGCTTTCCAGCAGAATTCTACAAGACATTCAAGGAGGAGCTGATACCAATCCTACTGAAGGTATTCCAGGCGATTGAGAAAGAAGGAACTATCCCCAAATCATTTTACGAAGCCAACATCACATTGATACCCAAGCCAGGTAAAGACCCAACAAAGAAAGAGAACTACAGGCCAATAT
>NW_006944942.1:0-675 GCF_000164805.1 Carlito syrichta | reverse complement strand
GGTTTTTCAAGGTACACAATCATATCATCTGCAAAAGAGAGATAACTTGACTTCCTCTTTTCCTATTTGAATACCTCTGATTGCCTCCTCTTCTCTGATTGCTCTAGCCAGGACTTCCAATACTATGTTGAACAGGAGGGGTGAGAGTGGGCATTCTTGTCTAGTTCCAGTTTTCAGGGGAATTGGTTCCAATTTTTGTCCATTTAGGAGTGGGCTGGCTGTGGGTTTCTCGTAGATGGCTTTTACTATTTTGAGATATGTTCCCCATATGCCTAGATATTCAAGGGTTTTTATCAAGAAGAGGTGCTGGATTTTATCAAACGCTTTTTTCTGCATCTAATGATATGATCATGTGGTTTTTGTTTTGACATCTGTTGATGTATTGAATTACATTTATGGTTTACGAATGTTGAACAAGACTTGCATCACAGAAATGAAGCCTACTTGGTCATGGTGGATGATTTTTGAGATGTATTGCTGAATCCGGTTTGCTAAGATCTTGTTGAGAATTTTAGCATCTATGTTCATCAAAGATATTGGCGTTTAGTTCTCTTTCTTTGTTGGATCTTTACCTGGCTTGGGTATCAATGTGATGTTGGCTTCGTAAAATGATTTGGGGAGAGTTCCGTCTTTTTCAATCACCTGGAATACCTTCAGTAGGATTGGTATCAGCTG
>NW_006944941.1:0-742 GCF_000164805.1 Carlito syrichta | reverse complement strand
AAGTTGAAACTTGTTAAGATTCCAGATCTTTATCATTCTAGAAAACTGACCCTTGAGATTCAGTGTACTAAGTACTATTCAGAAGGCAGATTGCATAATAAATCTGAAAAATTTAGAAAAAAAAACTATCGTGATTTAACACAGCTTTTTCCATTATTAATATATCTGTACATTTTCTTGGTGCACTCTGTATTTTCTGCTTGTTAATTATGATTAAATGTTACAGATGTGCAATCCTTAGAGAAATGTCTCCCTTATATATTTGAAGGAAATATAAAATCACATTATCTTTATATTTTAACCCAATTTATATTTTTAAAAAAATATTTCCATTGAATCTACTAGTATTTTCTCTTCCTAAGGCATAAAACTGTATTCTGCAACAAAGTGTCTGATTATCCTGATACTTTTAATCACCAAGCATTTACAAGGAGGCACACAGAGAAAAGGGAATTTGGAGGCCAACATACATAATCTGTAATAACATGGAGATGTACAAAGTAGTAAGTATTTGGGCTCTGTATTAGTATAAAATTTAGATAATTGAAATTTTTGGAAAAGTAACTATGATCTTATCAAAAACAATGCTCAAATCATGTAGAAAAAATGGCTCAAAGGCTGTTACACAACACTCAAAAAATCGAACAGTTTCCAAACTAAAGAAAGTGCTAAAATATTATTTGGTTGTGCTATAACGAAGTCTCAACAGGACTCCGTGACCATAATAATAAAATACTACCTC
>NW_006944940.1:0-1120 GCF_000164805.1 Carlito syrichta | reverse complement strand
CATCCTTGTCTAGTTCCAGTTTTCAGGGGAATTGGTTCCAACTTTTGTCCATTTAGGAGTATGCTGGCTGTGGGTTTCTCGTAGATGGCTTTTACTATTTTGAGGTATGTTTCCCATATGCCTAGATGTTCAAGGGTTTTTATCAAGAAGGGGTGCTGGATTTTATCAAAAGCTTTTTCTGCATCTAGTGATATGATCATGTGGTTTTTGTTTTGACATCTGTTGATGTATTTAATTACATTTATGGTTTTACAAATGTTGAACCAGCCTTGCATGCCAGGAATGAAGCCTACTTGGTCATGGTGGATGATTTTTGAAATGTATTGCTGAATCCGGTTTGCTAGGATCTTGTTGAGAATTTTAGCATCTATGTTCATCAAAGATATTGGCCTGTAGTTCTCTTTCTTTGTTGGATCTTTACCTGGCTTGGGTATCAATGTGATGTTGGCTTCGTAAAATGATTTGGGGAGAGTTCCATCTTTTTCAATCGCCTGGAATACCTTCAGTAGGATTAGTATCCGCTCCTCCTTGAATGTCTTGTAGAATTCTGCTGGAAAGCCATCTGGACCAGGACTTTTTTTTGTAGGAAGTTTTCTTATTATGTAGTCGATTTCCTTGACTGTTATTGTTCTATTTAGGGTCTCAATTTCTTCTTGTTCCAACCTAGGTAGGTTGTGTGATGTCAGAAAGTCCTCCATTTCCTTCTGGTTTTCAAGTTTGTTTCCATACAAGTGTACGTAGTAGTCTCTAATGATCTTTTGTATTTCTTCAGGGTCAGATGTGACTTCATCTTTTGTGTTTCTGATTATGCTTATTTGGTTTTTTTCTCGTTTTTTCTTGGTCAGTCTAGCCAGGGGACCATCAATCTTGTTTACCCTTTCGAAGAACCAGCTTTTGGTTTCATTGATTTTTTTGTATTATCTTTTTGTCTTCTATGTCCTGGATTTGGGCTTTTATTTTGGTGATCTGGATTCTTCGGTTGAAATTAGGGTTTTTGTGGTCTTGCTTTTCCAGTTTCTTTAGGTGGCTTGTTAAGTTGTGAATTTCTGTTCCTTCCATTTTCTTCATGTGTGTTTGTAGGGATATAAATTACCCTCTTACTACAGCTTTCAGGGCATCC
>NW_006944939.1:0-723 GCF_000164805.1 Carlito syrichta | reverse complement strand
CCCAACCCTGAATTATAACCATTTTGAAGTAAAAAAAAAAAAAGAAATAAACAAATAGTCAGTTGCATGTTTTGCAGCTTCATTTATTTATTTAATTAATTATTTATTTTACTTTTTAAAAAAATGTGGGGTACAATTTCAGAGTTATATATACAAGCATTAATTATGCAGGGTCATTGGTTGATGAGGTATGCCCCTCCATTCCTTAGCCGTATCCCTCCACTGCCAATCTAATACCTCCCCCTTAACAATTTTCCATTACTACAAATCACTTGGTTACAGCACTATAAGTGATCAAGTTCAGCTCAGGAGTGAGAACATATGGAACTCTGTTCTTTGTTTCTATGGTAAATCACTGAAAATGACCTACTTCATATCCATCAAACGTTCTGCAAATCCTTCGATCTGTCTTTTTTTATGGCTACGTAATATTCTACTGAGTATATAACACATTTATTTTATCCTTTCCTGGTTCGATGGGCAACGTGGTTCGTACCACGTTTTATTTCAATTATGATAGAGCTGCAAAAACATACTCGTGCAGATATCTTTTTGGATAAATGATTTGAGTTCATCCAGGTATATTCTCGACAGGGGAATTACTGAATCTGATATCAGGACAATATCTTGTCCATTTACAAACCACCACACTGTTTTCCAAAGACGTTGCTCTACTTTTCAGTCCACATGCAGTGTAGAAGCATTTAGTTCTTCCCAAATTCT
>NW_006944938.1:0-758 GCF_000164805.1 Carlito syrichta | reverse complement strand
CCCTGTCGAGAATATACCTGGATGAACTCAAATCATTTTTCCAAAAAGATATCTGCACGAGTATGTTTTGCAGCTCTATCATAATTGAAATAAAACGTGGTACAAACCACGTTGCCCATCGAACCCAGGAAAGGATAAAATAAATGTGTTATATACTCAGTAGAATATTACGTAGCCATAAAAAAAGACAGATCGAAGGATTTGCAGAACGTTTGATGGATATGAAGTAGGTCATTTTCAGTGATTTACCATAGAAACGAAGAACAGAGTTCCATATGTTCTCACTCCTGAGCTGAACTTGATCACTCATAGTGCTGTAACCAAGTGATTTGTAGTAATGGAAAACTGTTAAGGGGGAGGTATTAGATTGGCAGTGGAGGGATACGGCTAAGGAATGGAGGGGCATACCTCATCAACCAATGACCCTGCATAATTAATACTCTGAATTGTACCCCACATTTTTTTAAAAAGTAAAATAAATAATTAATTAAATAAATAAATGAAAGCTGTAAAACATGCAACTGACTATTTGTTTATTCTTTATTTTTTTACTTCAAAAATGGTTATAATTCAGGGTTGGGCCTAGAAATGTTCATCATGCAGGGACTAATTTTTAAGAATTTTATAGTACTTCTATGATAACTCCTTTTCCCTTTAATAGGTTGGAATACATGGTATAATTCTGCCTTCAGTACTGACAGCAAGAGTGTTCCTCCCTTAAATTCTGAATGTTTTATTCTGCCTAAGTTGAAACTTGT
>NW_006944937.1:0-4247 GCF_000164805.1 Carlito syrichta | reverse complement strand
ACAACATGCACAATATTGAAACAGGACCCATATCCATCACCATACACATTAACTCTAAATGCATCAAAGTCCTAAACGTAAAACACCAAATTATAGTAATCTTTCAAAACGCAGGAGACTCCATTAGGGAAACTGGAACTGGAAACTAATTTCTCTTCAGAGCCCTAAATACCCATGCCTTAAGGAGTAAGTTAGATAAGTGGGAACTCATGAATTAATATACTTCTGCAAAACAAAACAAACCATTAGAAGAGCAGGGATACAGCCAACCCAATGGGGAAAACGATTCTCCACCTATATGTCAGTAAAAAGGCATAACATCTAAGATCTACAAGAAAGTCTAACACTCAGTAAAATCAGACACATTTTCCCTTTGAAAAGTGTTCAATATACGTGATTGGACACTTTTCATAAGAAGAGATAAGGCCAGCCAGCAGACACATGAAAATTGCTCAACCTCACTCGTCATAAAGAAATACAAATGAAACCACTTTGAAATACCACATACCACCTGTAATATTGGCCACCATTAATAAAAGAAACAATAAGAGATGCAGGTAAGTATTTGGGAAGAACTAAATGCTTCTACACTGCATGTGGACTGAAAAGTAGAGCAACGTCTTTGGAAAACAGTGTGGTGGTTTGTAAATGGACAAGATATTGTCCTGATATCAGATTCAGTAATTCCCCTGTCGAGAATATACCTGGATGAACTCAAATCATTTTTCCAAAAAGATATCTGCACGAGTATGTTTTTGCAGCTCTATCATAATTGAAATAAAACGTGGTACGAACCACGTTGCCCATCGAACCAGGAAAGGATAAAATAAATGTGTTATATACTCAGTAGAATATTACGTAGCCATAAAAAAAGACAGATCGAAGGATTTGCAGAACGTTTGATGGATATGAAGTAGGTCATTTTCAGTGATTTACCATAGAAACGAAGAACAGAGTTCCATATGTTCTCACTCCTGAGCTGAACTTGATCACTCATAGTGCTGTAACCAAGTGATTTGTAGTAATGGAAAACTGTTAAGGGGGAGGTATTAGATTGGCAGTGGAGGAATATGGCTAAGGAATGGAGGGGCATACCTCATCAACCAATGACCCTGCATAATTAATGCTTGTATATATAACTCTGAATTGTACCCCCACATTTTTTTAAAAAGTAAAATAAATAATTAATTAAATAAATAAATGAAAGCTGTAAAAACATGCAACTGACTATTTGTTTATTCTTTTTTTTTTACTTCAAAATGGTAATAATTCAGGGTTGGGCCTAGAAATGTTCATCATGCAGGGACTAATTTTTAAGAATTTTATAGTACTCCTATGATAACTCCTTTTCCCTTTAATAGGTTGGAATACATGGTATAATTCTGCCTTCAGTACTGACAGCAAGAGTGTTCCTCACATAAATTCTGAATGTTTTATTCTGCCTAAGTTGAAACTTGTTAAGATTCCAGATCTTTATCATTCTTAGAAAACTGAACCTTGAGATTCAGTGTACCTAAGTACTATTCAGAAGGCAGATTGCATAATAAATCTGAAAAATTTTAGGAAAAAAAAACTGTATCGTGATTTAACACAGCTTTTTCCATTATTAATATATCTTTACATTTTCTTGGTGCACTCTGTATTTTCTGCTTGTTAATTATGATTAAATGTTACAGATGTGCAATCCTTAGAGAAATGTCTCCCTTATATATTTGAAGGAAATATAAAATCACATTATCTTTATATTTTAACGCAATTTATATTTTTAAAAAAATATTTCCATTGAATCTACTAGTATTTTCTCTTCCTAAGGCATAAAACTGTATTCTGCAACAAAGTGTCTGATTATCCTGATACTTTTAATCACCAAGCATTTACAAGGAGGCACACAGAGAAAAGGGAATTTGGAGGCCAACATACATAATCTGTAATAACATGGAGATGTACAAAGTAGTAAGTATTTGGGCTCTGTATTAGTATAAAATTTAGATAATTGAAATTTTTGGAAAAGTAACTATGATCTTATCAAAACAATGCTCAAATCATGTAGAAAAAATGGCTCAAAAGGCTGTTACACCACACTCAAAAAAATCGAACAGTTTCCAAACTAAAGAAAGTGCTAAAATATTATTTGGTTGTGCTATAACGAATCTCAACAGGACTCCGTGACCATAATAATAAAATACTACCTCTTCAGTTACCCCCACAGGTCCCCTCGCAGTTTGGGAGATTCTTGGACCTCTCAATAAACAGTGCTTTAAAAAAATACCTCTTTTAGAGGTTTCTTGAATGATCACTAATCTCTGGAGAAATTTTTGGATAGGTGTGAACACATGGTTCCCTTCACTTCTTGGGAATGAAATCCACCATGTCTATCGAATTTGGCAGAGCACTGTACACAAGTGTTTGAAGCCTAAGGATTGCTCAGTAGCCAAGGTCCCTCCCATTATCATGTCAAAGTTCTGAGACTGATGTCAAAAATGACAAATTGACATGCCTGTTTCCGTGACATTACTTACCTCTTTTAATGTAAAAATTAGCCTTTTAGTCAATCTACAGATTCAATTAAATAACACTTAAGTTAACATCGTTCTTCTCAGACATGGAAATTGCAATAAAGAATTCATAAGAAAGCATAAACAACCAATAATAGCCAAAATAATCTTATAATAAGAAACAAGCAGGAGCTATCGCTGTTCCAGGCTACAAACTTTACTATATGTTTACAGTAATCAACACAGCCTGGTATTGGTTCAAGAATAGGTTGTTAGGCCAATGGATCAGGACAGAGAATGAAATTCTCAAATTCTCAACCAACTCATCTTTGAAAAAACCTCCAAGACCCACTGGTTAATGGAGAACATATTCAGTAAATGGTGCTGGGAAAAGGCTGACAACATGCACAAGATTGAAACAGAACCCATATCTATCACCATACACATTAACTCTAAATGGATCAAAGACCTAAACGTAAAACACCAAATTATAATAATCCTACAAAACGCAGGAGACACCATTAGGGAAATTGGACCAGAAACTAATTCCTCTTCAGAACCCTAAATACCCATGCCTTAAGGAGTAAGTTAGATAAGTGAGACCTCACAAAATTAATATACTTCTGCGAAACAAAAGAAACCATCAGAAGAGCAGGGATACACCAACAGAATGGGGAAAACGATTCTCCCCCTATTTATCTATAAAAATACATAACATCTAGGCTCTACAAGAAACTCTAACACTCAGAATAATCAGGTAAATCTTCCCTTTGAAAAGTGTGCAAAATCCGTGATTCGACACATTTCATAAGAAGAGATACGTGAGCCAGCAGACACATGAAAATTGCCCAGCCTCACTCATCCTCCAAGAAATGCAAATGAAACCACTTTGAAACACCAAATAACCCCGGTAAGTCTGGCCATCATTAATAAAACAAAAAATAACAGATGCAGGTCAGGACTTAGGAAGAAATATTTGCTTCTACACTGCATGTGGAATGAAAAGTATTGCAACATCTTTGGAAAACAGTGTGGTGGTTGTAAAGGGACAAGATATTGACCTACCATGGGACTCAGTAATTCCCCTGTCTAGAATATACATGAAGGAACTCAAATCATTTTAAGAAAAAGATACCTGCACCGGTATGTTTTTTTACTGCTGTAATCAAAATTCCAACAAAACATTGTACCAAGTTTGTTGCCCATCGAAGCTGGAATGGAAAAAATAAATGTGGTATATACACCATAGAATATTATGCAGCCATAAAAAAGGACAGATATAAGGATTTTGCAGAACGTTTGATGGATATGAGGGTGGTCATTTTCAGTGATTTATCACATAAACAAGGAACAGAGTTCCTCATGTTCTCACTCATGAACTGAACTACATCACTTATAGTGCTGTAAGAAAGTGATTGTCTGTATTGGAAAATTGTTTAGGGGGAGGGGTGGGATTGGCAGTAGAGGGAAACTGCCATTGACCTACCATGTGACTCAGTAATTCCCCAGTCGAGAATATACCTGGATGAACTCAAATCATTTTTTCAAAAAGTTACTTGCACTAGTATGTTTTTTGCATCTATAATCACAATTGAAATAAAACATGGCATGAAACATGTTGCCCATCAAAGCTGAAAAGGATAAAATAAATGTGCTATAACGAAGTCTCAACAGGACTCCGTGACCATAATAATAAAATACTACCTCTTCAGTTACCCCCACAGGTCCCCTCGCAGTTTGGGAGATTCTTGG
>NW_006944936.1:0-1529 GCF_000164805.1 Carlito syrichta | reverse complement strand
GGTAGTGGTGGGGGCTTGTCGAAGATGAGTTGTTGAGGACATGAGGTTTTGCTTCTGGAATCTCAATTCTGTTCCATGATCTATATACCTGTTCCTGTACCAATACCAAGCTGTTTTGATGATTGTAGCTTTATAGTAAAGTTTGAAGTCTGGTATTGTGATACCACCTGCTTTGTTTTTTTTACTGAGGATTGTTCTGGCTATTCTTGGATGTTTGTGTTTCCATATGAATTCCTGTGTTGTTTTTTCTAGGTCTGAGAAGAATGTTGTTGGTAATTTAATGGGTATTGCATTGAATTTGTAGATTGCCTTAGGTAAGATGGACATCTTCACAATGTTGATTCTTCCGATCCATGAGCATGGAATATTTTTCCACTTGTTCGTGTCAACTTTGATTTCTTTGAGCAGTGTTTTGTAATTTTCATTATAAAGGTCTTTCACGTCTCTGGTTAGGAAGATGCCAAGGTATTTCATTTTTTTTGTGGCTATTGTGAATGGAATTGTGTTTTTTATTTGGGTTTCTGTTTGTTTATTATTGGTGTAGAGAAATGCGATTGTCTTTTGTACATTTATTTTGTATCCTGAGACTTTGCCAAAGGCCTTTATCAATGTAAGGAGGCCTTTGACAGATTCTCTTGGGTTTTCGAGGTACACCATCATATCATCTGCATAGAGAGATAACTTGACTGCCTCTTTTCCTATTTGAATACCTCTGATTGCCTCCTCTTCTCTGATTGCTCTAGCCAGGACTTCCAATACTATGTTGAACAGGAGGGGAGAGAGTGGGCATCCTTGTCTAGTTCCAGTTTTCAGGGGAATTGGTTCCAATTTTTGTCCATTTAGGAGTATGCTGGCTGTGGGTTTCTCATAGATGGCTTTTATTATTTTGAGGTATGTTCCCCGTATGCCTAGATGTTCAAGGGTTTTTATCAAGAAGGGGTGCTGGATTTTATCAAAAGCTTTTTCTGCATCTAATGATATGATCATGTGGTTTTTGTTTTGACATCTGTTGATGTATTTAATTACATTTATGGTTTTACGAATGTTAAACCAGCCTTACATGCCAGGAATGAAGCCTACTTGGTCATGGTGGATGATTTTTGAGATGTATTGCTGAATCCGGTTTGCTAGGATTTTGTTGAGAATTTTAGCATCTGTGTTCATCAAAGATATTGGCCTGTAGTTCTCTTTCTTTGTTGGATCTTTACCTGGCTTGGGTATTAATGTGATGTTGGCTTCATAAAATGATTTGGGGAGAGTTCCATCTTTTTCAATTGCCTGGAATACCTTCAGTAGGATTGGTATCAGCTCCTCCTTGAATGTCTTGTAGAATTCTGCTGGAAAGCCATCAGGACCAGGGCTTTTTTTTGTAGGAAGCTTTCTTATTACGTAGTCAATTTCTTTGATTGTTATTGGTCTATTTAGGGTCTCAATTTCTTCTTGTTCCAACCTAGTAGGTTGTGTGATGTCAGAAGTCCTCTATTTCCTTATGGTTTTCAAGTTTGTTTCCATACAAGTGTACGTAGTAG
>NW_006944935.1:0-4024 GCF_000164805.1 Carlito syrichta | reverse complement strand
ATGATCACTTATCCCTGTAGTAATTTTTGGATAGGTGTGAACATATGGTTCCCTTCACTTCTTGGGAATGAAATCGACCATGTCTACCGCATATGGCAGAGCACACTACATAAGTGCTTGGAGCCTAAGGATTGCTCAGTAGTCAATGTCCCTCCCATTATGATGTCAAAGTTCTGAGGCTGGTGTCATAAATGACAATTTGACTTGTCTGTTTCCGTAGTTTTACTTACCTCTTTTAATGTAAAAATTAGTCTTTTAGTCCATGTACAGATTCAATGAAATAACCTTTAAGTTAACATCATTCTTCTCAGACCTGGAAATTGCAATAAAGAATTCATAAGAACGCAAAAACAATCAGGAATAGCCAAAAAAATATTATCAAAAGAAACAAAGCAGGAGCTACTGCACTTCCAGACTACAAACTTTACTGTATGTTTACAGTAATCTACACAACCTCTTATTGGTACAAGAATAGGTCCATAGGTTAATGGATCAGAACAGAGAATGAAATCCTCAAATTCTCAACCAACTCATCTTTGAAAAGACCTCCCAGTCCCACTGGTTAATGGAGAACATATTCAGTAAATGGTGCAGGGAAAAGGCTTACAACATGCACAATATTGAAACAGGACCCATATCCATCACCGTACACATTAACTCTAAATGCATCAAAGTCCTAAACGTAAAACACCAAATTATAGTAATCTTTCAAAACGCAGGAGACTCCATTAGGGAAACTGGAACTGGAAACTAATTTCTCTTCAGAGCCCTAAATACCCATGCCTTAAGGAGTAAGTTAGATAAGTGGGAACTCATGAAATTAATATACTTCTGCAAAACAAAACAAACCATTAGAAGAGCAGGGATACAGCCAACCCAATGGGGAAAACGATTCTCCACCTATATGTCAGTAAAAAGGAATAACATCTAAGATCTACAAGAAACTCTAACACTCAGTAAAATCAGACACATTTTCCCTTTGAAAAGTGTTCAATATACGTGATTGGACACTTTTCATAAGAAGAGATAAGGCCAGCCAGCAGACACATGAAAATTGCTCAACCTCACTCGTCATAAAGAAATACAAATGAAACCACTTTGAAATACCACATACCACCTGTAATATTGGCCACCATTAATAAAAGAAACAATAAGAGATGCAGGTAAGTATTTGGGAAGAACTAAATGCTTCTACACTGCATGTGGACTGAAAAGTAGAGCAACGTCTTTGGAAAACAGTGTGGTGGTTTGTAAATGGACAAGATATTGTCCTGATATCAGATTCAGTAATTCCCCTGTCGAGAATATACCTGGATGAACTCAAATCATTTTTCCAAAAAGATATCTGCACGAGTATGTTTTTGCAGCTCTATCATAATTGAAATAAAACGTGGTACGAACCACGTTGCCCATCGAACCAGGAAAGGATAAAATAAATGTGTTATATACTCAGTAGAATATTACGTAGCCATAAAAAAAGACAGATCGAAGGATTTGCAGAACGTTTGATGGATATGAAGTAGGTCATTTTCAGTGATTTACCATAGAAACGAAGAACAGAGTTCCATATGTTCTCACTCCTGAGCTGAACTTGATCACTCATAGTGCTGTAACCAAGTGATTTGTAGTAATGGAAAACTGTTAAGGGGGAGGTATTAGATTGGCAGTGGAGGGATACGGCTAAGGAATGGAGGGGCATACCTCATCAACCAATGACCCTGCATAATTAATGCTTGTATATATAACTCTGAATTGTACCCCACATTTTTTTAAAAAGTAAAATAAATAATTAATTAAATAAATAAATGAAAGCTGTAAAACATGCAACTGACTATTTGTTTATTCTTTTTTTTTTACTTCAAAAATGGTTATAATTCAGGGTTGGGCCTAGAAATGTTCATCATGCAGGGACTAATTTTTAAGAATTTTATAGTACTCCTATGATAACTCCTTTTCCCTTTAATAGGTTGGAATACATGGTATAATTCTGCCTTCAGTACTGACAGCAAGAGTGTTCCTCACATAAATTCTGAATGTTTTATTCTGCCTAAGTTGAAACTTGTTAAGATTCCAGATCTTATCATCTAGAAACTGAACCTTGAGATTCAGTGTACTAAGTACTATCAGAAGGCAGATTGCATAATAAATCTGAAAAATTTTAGGAAAAAAAAAACTGTATCGTGATTTAACACAGCTTTTTCCCATTATTAATATATCTTTACATTTTCTTGGTGCACTCTGTATTTTCTGCTTGTTAATTATGATTAAATGTTACAGATGTGCAATCCTTAGAGAAATGTCTCCCTTATATATTTGAAGGAAATATAAAATCACATTATCTTTATATTTTAACCCTATTTATATTTTTAAAAAAATATTTCCATTGAATCTACTAGTATTTTCTCTACCTAAGGCATAAAACTGTATTCTGCAACAAAGTGTCTGATTATCCTGATACTTTAATCACCAAGCATTTACAAGGAGGCACACAGAGAAAAGGGAATTTGGAGGCCAACATACATAATCTGTAATAACATGGAGATGTACAAAGTAGTAAGTATTTGGGCTCTGTATTAGTATAAAATTTAGATAATTGAAATTTTTGGAAAAGTAACTATGATCTTATCAAAAACAATGCTCAAATCATGTAGAAAAAATGGCTCAAAGGCTGTTACACAACACTCAAAAAATCGAACAGTTTCCAAACTAAAGAAAGTGCTAAAATATTATTTGGTTGTGCTATAACGAAGTCTCAACAGGACTCCGTGACCATAATAATAAAATACTACCTCTTCAGTTACCCCCACAGGTCCCCTCGCAGTTTGGGAGATTCTTGGACCTCTCAATAAACAGTGCTTTAAAAAAATACCTCTTTTAGAGGTTTCTTGAATGATCACTAATCTCTGGAGAAATTTTTGGATAGGTGTGAACACATGGTTCCCTTCACTTCTTGGGAATGAAATCCACCATGTCTATCGAATTTGGCAGAGCACTGTACACAAGTGTTTGAAGCCTAAGGATTGCTCAGTAGCCAAGGTCCCTCCCATTATCATGTCAAAGTTCTGAGACTGATGTCAAAAATGACAAATTGACATGCCTGTTTCCGTGACATTACTTACCTCTTTTAATGTAAAAATTAGCCTTTTAGTCAATCTACAGATTCAATTAAATAACACTTAAGTTAACATCGTTCTTCTCAGACATGGAAATTGCAATAAAGAATTCATAAGAAAGCATAAACAACCAATAATAGCCAAAATAATCTTATAATAAGAAACAAGCAGGAGTTATCGCTGTTCCAGGCTACAAACTTTACTATATGTTTACAGTAATCAACACAGCCTGGTATTGGTTCAAGAATAGGTTGTTAGGCCAATGGATCAGGACAGAGAATGAAATTCTCAAATTCTCAACCAACTCATCTTTGAAAAAACCTCCAAGACCCACTGGTTAATGGAGAACATATTCAGTAAATGGTGCTGGGAAAAGGCTGACAACATGCACAAGATTGAAACAGAACCCATATCTATCACCATACACATTAACTCTAAATGGATCAAAGACCTAAACGTAAAACACCAAATTATAATAATCCTACAAAACGCAGGAGACACCATTAGGGAAATTGGACCAGAAACTAATTCCTCTTCAGAACCCTAAATACCCATGCCTTAAGGAGTAAGTTAGATAAGTGAGACCTCACAAAAGTAATATACTTCTGCGAAACAAAAGAAACCATCAGAAGAGCAGGGATACACCAACAGAATGGGGAAAACGATTCTCCCCCTATTTATCTATAAAAATACATAACATCTAGGCTCTACAAGAAACTCTAACACTCAGAATAATCAGGTAAATCTTCCCTTTGAAAAGTGTGCAAAATCCGTGATTCGACACATTTCATAAGAAGAGATACGTGAGCCAGCAGACACATGAAAATTGCCCAGCCTCACTCATCCTCCAAGAAATGCAAATGAAACCACTTTGAAACACCAAATAACCCCGGTAAGTCTGGCCATCATTA
>NW_006944934.1:0-733 GCF_000164805.1 Carlito syrichta | reverse complement strand
TTCAGGAAAGCCCACGACCCTGGTGAGGCTGGAACCCCGCAGGCAGAATAAAACATCAGAATTATGTGAGAAACACTGTAGTTGTCAATGTTGAAGGCAGAATTATACCCTGTATCCAACGTATTAAAGGGAAAAAGAGATTTCATTGAAGTATTATACAATTATTAAAAATTCAGTCCCTGCATAATGAATATTTCAAGGCCCAACCCTGAATTGTAGCCATTTTTAAAGTAAAAAAAAAATTAAAAATAGAATAAACAAATAAAGTCAGTTGCATGTTTTACAGGTTTCATTTATTTATTTATTTATTTATTTATTTTAATTTTTAAAAAAATGTGGGATACAATTCAGTGTTAGATATAAAAACATTGATTATGCAGGGTCTTTGGTTGATGAGGTATAACTCTCCCTTGCTTAGCAGTATCCCTCCACTGCCAATCTCACCCTTCCCCCTAAAGAGTTTTCCACTACTGCCAATAACTTTCTTACAGCACTATAAGTGATCAAGTTCAACACATGAGTGAGAACATAAGGAACTCTGTTCTTTGTTTCTGTGATTAATCACTGAGAATGACCTACCGCATATTCAGCAAACGTTCTGGAAAACCCTTATATCTGTTCTTTTTTATGGCTGTATAATATTCCACTGTGTATATATCACAGTTATATTATACATTGCCAAGCTTTGATGGGCAACATGGTTGGTACTATGTTTTATTACAATTGTGATTAG
>NW_006944933.1:0-3762 GCF_000164805.1 Carlito syrichta | reverse complement strand
TATAGCAGAACCAAACAGTTTTTTAGCAGTTCTCTAGTTTAGAAACTTTTGGATGTTTAATATGTGTAACAGGCGTGAGCAGTATTTTCTCCATGATTTGAACATTTCTTTTGCTAAGATCATAATCAATTTTCCAGAACTTTCAATTATCTAAATTTTTATACTAATGAAGAGCCCAAATACTTATAACTTTGTAAATCTCCATTTTTATTTTGGTTTATACATATGTTTCCCGAAATTCTCTTTTTTCTGTGTGTCTTATTTTAAATGCTTGGTGGTTAAAAGTATCAGCTTAATCAGACACTTTGTTGCAGAGAACAGCATTACGTCTTAGGTAGAGAAAATACAAAGGATTCAATGGAAATACCTTTTAAAAATATAAATTGGGTTAAAATATAAAGGAAAAGTGATTTTATATTTCCTTCAAAGATATAAGGAAAACGTTTCTCTAAGGATTGCACATCTGTAATATATAATCAAATTACAAGCAGAAAATACAGAGTGCACCAAGAAAACGTACACAAATTTTAAGAATGGAAGAAGCTGTATTAAATTACGACAGTGTTTTAATTTCTAAAATTTTTATGATTTATTATTTGAATTGGAGTCTTGTCTGCTGGGTTATTGAGCTTCTCCTGGAGGCAAAGATTGTGATGGGGCAACTTGGTCTATGAAACCCTCTGCAAACGATAACCTCAGTGGGTCTCTGGCTCTCTCCGGGGGACTGCAGACCCCAACATCGCAGCCTGCTGTTCATATGGAGCTGGCTGTTGCCACCACTGGGACATCGCAGTGGTCTGGATAGCCACTGCAGTGCAGACACAGCAGCTGCCTCCACTGTCGCTGTGGCCTCCGTGGAGACCATAGCACATTGCACCACCCGGGACAGGTGAAGCCCCTGCAGGCAATATCTGCTGTGATCACTGCCATCTCTCCTGCGACCGAGATGTCTTGCCTGTTGTGGATCCCCTTGCTTGTGCCCTGAGGCAGAATTTCATCTACATCTCCAGCCTCTGCCCTGTTCCTGTCTGGCCCCACCCCCTCTGGGGCGAGTAGCTAAGATAGCACCACATGCTGGCAATTCAAGGTAACAACACCGAAACGGGAGAAACAAGTTTGAAAAACAGAAACAGGCCCGAGTGGTGAATGGAGGGTTAATCTGAACTATCCCTCACAGCAGACCAGGGGCAACTGACCCTAATTACAAACTAATTTACCAGTTTTAAAATAAAGCTAAAATTAGAGCTGCAAGGACATTGGACTTAAACCAAAAATCTCAGAGTGTGTTTGATTGATTCTGTTAGTTTAATGACTTAATTCTATTCCAACTGTATTGTTCCTTTTTTTTCTCTTCCTTTACTTCTCTTTTCTTCTTGCTGTAAACCGTATATTTGTATACAGGAACAGAACATCAATAAGGTGGTTGGTTAGCTTGTATGTTAGCATCATTGTATGTTTTATTTATTTTTTTGTATGGGAGTTGGTTAGTCTGTAGCTGTAGTTGATTGTTTTTATCTGTTTCAGTATACGTCTCTCTCTCCATTTGTTGGCACACTCGTTTGTTTCAGCCCTTACTCCTCTATCTCCCAACCTACCTCTTCAACACACTGTCTGCTCCATTCTCTTCCCTCTGTTAACCACATTTTATGTCAGGGCATAAACCTACAGCCCCACTGCAAAGACAGATTCCAAGACCGTGGGAAGTGGGTTCCAGATTATTCATACACCTGTCAGCAAATACCAGGTCCTGCAGGTAGATTTTGAATCACAGAGCCCCCCTTAAGTAAATCTCAAAACTGCAAAATGACGACCCCTAATCTACAGTGCAAATCCAGAATTGAACAAAGTAAGAGGGTATACATAAAAAATAGGAAATTGAATAAACAGAAGTAAAACCAATCCCTCTACCCCTGAATAACAGAATTAAAGAAGACGTTGAATTGGAGGGAAGGAAAAAGTAGGGAGGGGGGAAAAACGCACAAATGAAGAAAAAACAAAAGAAGAATATAGGTCTCACACAGACCCCTGGGAGATCAGACACTGAGACCACAGATTCTGGAAAACAAACATTGAAGAGACCCCAGAATGACTGGTCACATGCAACAAACCCAGACTTCAAGACATTAATAGAGAGAATTTAAAAAATTGAGGAGAGATGGAAGGAGATGATGTCAGAAATAACAGCAGTAAAGAATACCGTGATGGAAATAAATAACAAACTAATAAGCATGGAAAGCAGAATTAGCCATGCAGAAGAAAGAATCTCGGAGCTTGAAGACCAAAACACAGAATAAACCCAAACTGTCAAAAGCATAGAAAAGAAGCTCAAGAAGACAGAACAAAACCTGCAAGAAATGAATGACCACTTCAAGAGACCAAACTGAAGAGTAATTGGGCTTCCTGAGGCAGAGAGAGAAACAGAAGCCACACTGGAATAAACATTTCATGAAATCATTCAAGAAAACTTCCCTCATCTCATCACGGATGAAAAAATTCAAACAAAAAAACTCCTGCAAGACAACAAATGAGAAGACCAACTCCCAGACACATAATAATTCGCCTAAACAAATAGCTATAAAAGAAAAAATCCTAAAGGCAGCAAGAGAAAAAGGCCAGACTACCTAGCAGGGAAGACCAATTAGAATAGCAACCGATTTTTCCATAGAAACCCTTCAGGCAAGGAGAGCCTAGAGCCCTATCTTCAAAGTTCTTAAAGATAAACAATTTCAACCAAGAATAACCTACCCAGCCAAACTAAGCTTCATTAGTGAGGGAGTATTGAAATATTTTCCAGATATGTAAAGCCTAAGAATCCATGCTGCCACCAGACCATCTCTACAAGAAACACTTAAGAAAGTACTGAACACAGAAGAAAAAGAAAAAGAAAAAAGAACAACAACATTCTTCACAAGAGTACAGGCAAAGATTAAAAACACACATGAGTCAACTCCAAAACCCAAAGAAAAACAAACAGGAACAACACTGTAAGAACCTGATGACAGGGATCAACTCTTGCATTTCAATTATTAGTCTAAATGTGAATGGACTAAATGCACCACTGAAAAGACATAGAATGGAAGAATGGATAAAATATCATCAGGCAACAAGCTATTGCCTTCAAGAGACTCACCTCACTAGAAAGGACACCCACAGACACAAAGTAAGAGGATGGGAAACAAACTTTCAGGCGAACAGAATACAAAAAAATGGAGGAGTGGCAATCTTCATTTCAGACAAAATACCCTTCAAGCTATTAAAAATCAAAAAGACACAGAAGACCACTACATAATGATAAAAGGCTCAACCCATCAACAAGAAATATCTATCCTAAACATATATGCACCCAACATAGGTGCAACAACATTCATAAAGCAACTTCTAGGAAAACTAAAGAAAGATATTGACTCTAACACCATCATAACTGAGGACTTTAATATCCCACTCACAACCCTAGACAGATCTTCAGGACAAAAAATAAGCAAGGAGATCCGGAACCTCAATGCGACTTTGGACCAAATGGACTTAATTGATACCTACAGAACACTCCATCCAAAGACCAGAGAATACACATTGTACTCATCACCACATGGAACATATTCTAAGATTGACCATATAATTGGCCATAAATCAAGCATAAGCAAATTTAAAAGGACCGAAATTCTACGATGCACATTCTCAGACTACAGTGGAATAAAAATATATATTGATGCCAAAAAAGTCCCCCAAAAACTCACAAAGCCAGAGACACTAAACAGCCTGATG
>NW_006944932.1:0-385 GCF_000164805.1 Carlito syrichta | reverse complement strand
AAAATAGTCATGTCCATTTACCAACTTTAAGGGCCTTCATCAGGACAAGGGACCTCTGCCAGGAAGCAAACACTCTAAAGTGGGTGACCTTGAATCTTGGCTGGCTGATAATGGACTACAAAGAATTGACAAAATCCAACTGCTTGCTGGAAGATACAAGGCTTTGTTCAGCAGACAGGTGAAATATGAAATAGGTTGGCTTTAAAAAAAATAAAGAGCTTTGGGCTTATTGATTTTTATAAACAAAACCCTTTGGGTGCCCTACAAGTAGAAAGACAGTATGACAATCTGTCTTCCTGGAATGGGTAAACGTGCTTCACTTCTGAATTGTTATGCTAAAGTAGGAGTAGAATTAACTATTAACCAACTTTTTCCTTTGCCTTTT
>NW_006944931.1:0-454 GCF_000164805.1 Carlito syrichta | reverse complement strand
TCTTTTTTTAGGCCTAGTAGAATTTGTTTGACAAAACTGGGGGCTCTGGTGTTAAGCATACATATATTTAAAACTGTTATGTCCTCTAATTGGATTGATCCCTTTATCATTATATAACAACCATCGTTGTTCCTTTTTTTACTGTTGTTAATTTAAAGTCTGTTTTATCTTATATGTTTTATCTCATTTTTTTCTGCTTGCGTGGAATATTTTTCTCCACCCCTTTTCCTTGGGTCTGTAGAAGTCTTTGTGTGCTAAGTTGGTCTCTTGAAGGCAGTAAATATTTTAATTATGTGTGTGTGTATGCATGCACATGTGTTTTAAATACATTCTGCCAGTCTATCTTTTTAGTGGAGCATTGAAATTATTTACATTCAGGGTTATTAATGATGTGTAAGGGACTGTTCCATTAATCATGGTGGTTGTTATTTGGTTGCTTTGTTTATTTATTTAT
>NW_006944930.1:0-713 GCF_000164805.1 Carlito syrichta | reverse complement strand
TGTATATGTACCAGATTTTTAAAATTGATTCCTCTTTTGATGGGTAGTACGGTTGGTTTCCATGTTATTGCTATTGTGAACAAGGCTGCAGTAATTTACATGTGCAGGTATCTTTTTTATATAGTGATTTTTGTTCTTCTGGGTATATTCCCAGTAGGGGGATTTCAGGGTCATATGAACGGTCAATTTTTAGAACCTTTAGGAATCGCCACACTGTTTTTCACAAAGGCTGTACTAGTTTACATTCCCACCAACAGCGTAGAAATGTTCCCTTTTTGTCACATCCTCTCCACCATCTGTTATTTTTTGAGTTATTGATGATGGCCATTCTGACTGGAGTTAGGGGGTATCTCAGTGTAGTTTTAATTTGCATCTCCTTGATGACTAGTGAGGCTGAACATTTTTTCATGTATCTGTTGGCTGTTCGTATGTTCTTTTGAGAAGTGTCTGTTCATATCTTTTGTAATGGGCATGTTTGTTTTTTCTTTTGGCACATTTGTTTTTTCTTTTGGCACATTTGAGTTCCTTGTATATCCTAGAGGTTAAGGCTTTGTCAGATATATAGTTGGCAGATATTTTGCCCAGACTGTGGGCTGTCAACCTGCTCTCTCAGTGGTTTCTTTGGCTTTGCAGAAACTTGTCAGTTTGATGAGATCCCACTTGTCTATCATCTCTTATGGCATGGGCACTTGGGTTTTGATCAGGAGTTGGTG
>NW_006944929.1:0-891 GCF_000164805.1 Carlito syrichta | reverse complement strand
GTTCAGTTCTAGAGTTGCATTGTAGGGTTAGGTTTGGTCCTTTTTGCAGTTTTGTGATTTACTTAAGGGGGGCGCTGTGATTCAAAGTCTATCTGCAGGTCCTGGAATTCGCTGACAGGTGTATGGATAATCCTGAACCCACTTCCACTGCCTTGGAATCTATTTTTGCAGTGGGGCTGTAGGTTTACTCCCTGAAGTAAAATATGGCTAACAGAGGGAAGAGAATGGAGCAGACAGTGGGTTGAAGAGGGAGGTGGAGAGATAGAGGATTACTTGGGAATGAAATCCTCCATGTCTGCTGCATTTGGCAGAGCACTGTACACAAGTATTTGAAGCATAAGGATTGCCCAGTAGTCAAGGTACCTCCCATTATGATGTTCAAGTTCTGCGGTAGATGTCACAAATGACAATTTGACATGCCTGTTTCCCTGACTTTACTTACTTCTTTTAATGTAAAAATTAGCCTTCTCATCAATCTACACATTCAATGAAATAACCATTAAGTTAACATCATTCTTCTCAAACCAGGAAATTGCAATGAAGAATTCATATGAAACCATAAACAATCATGAATAGCCGAAATAATCTTATCAAAAGAAAAAAAGCAGGAGCTATTGCAGTTCAGACTACAAACTTTACTATATGTTTGCAGTAATCAACACAGCCTGCTATTGGTACAAGAATAGGTCCATAGGCCAATGGATCAGGACAGAGAATGAAATCCTCAAATTCTCAACCAACTCATCTTTGAAAAAACCTCCAAGACCCACTGGTTATTGGAGAACATATTTCAGGAAATGGTGCAGGAAAAGGCTGACACATGAACGAAAATGAAACAGGACCCATATCTATCACCATACACCTTATCTCTAAATAGATCAAAGAACTAAA
>NW_006944928.1:0-760 GCF_000164805.1 Carlito syrichta | reverse complement strand
ATCTGACTGGAGTTAGGGGGTATCTCAGTGTAGTTTTAATTTGCATCTCCTTGATGACTAGTGAGGCTGAACATTTTTTCATGTATCTGTTGGCTGTTCGTATGTTCTTTTGAGAAATGTCTATTCATATTTTGCCCACTTTGTAATGGGCATGTTTGTTTTTTCTTTTAGTACATTTGAGTTCCTTGTATATCCTAGAGGTTAAGGCTTTGTCAGATATATAGTTGGCAGATATTTTGCCCAGACTGTGGGCTGTCAACCTGCTCTCTCAGTGGTTTCTTTGGCTTTGCAGAAACTTGTCAGTTTGATGAGGTCCCACTTGTCTATCATCTCTTATGGCATGGGCACTTGGGTTTTGATCAGGAGTTGGTTGCCATTTCCAATTTCCATGAGGGTGTCTCCTATGTTTTCTAAGTTCTTATACTTTGAGATTTTATGTTTAGTTCTTTGATCCATTTAGAGTTGATTTTTGTGTTTGGTGATAGGTAGGAGGCTTGTTTTAATCTTCTGCAGCATATGAAATCCTTTTTAAGGAGGGTGTGATGGTGGACAAGAAGGAGTTCACATACCTAAGCACGCAGGGCTAGCTGTCAATAATATCCTCAACTTTTGTGTCATGAAGGCCATGGAGTCTCTCAAGTCTTGAGGCTATGTGAATGAACAGTTTGCCTGGAGACATATCTATTGGTACCTTACCAATCAGAGTAGTCAGTATCTGTATGATTACCTTCACCTTTTTCCTTAGATCATGCCAGCTACC
>NW_006944927.1:0-423 GCF_000164805.1 Carlito syrichta | reverse complement strand
CAAAGAGGTACCAGAAGCCAAAATTCTGCCAAAGAACCCAGAGTGTCAGATAGAGTAAGACGTGGTTTGTTGTACTGCTACAGCCAGTGACAGGCCTCTAGCACATGTGGCCAAGTACCCTGACAGCAGACCACAAAAATCTTCATCCAGCAGAATTAGCAAAACTAAGGGCCAGAGACACAAAAACACCAAAAAATCCAGAAAAAAACAAGCCCAAGGAATCTGAAGAGAGTAAGCAGTCAGGGAACATGGTCAAAGCAGAAGAGCCAAGCACTACCAAGATGAAGCAGAAGAATAATCTACCTGTGTTTAGTCCAGAAACCTTTAAAATTCTAGAACAGTCCTAGGCAGGCATATGCTAGGTTCTGTGCAGATTTTCTATCCACTGGGGAAGAAGAGTGAGAAAAAAACTGGAGTCTCTTC
>NW_006944926.1:0-681 GCF_000164805.1 Carlito syrichta | reverse complement strand
ATGAAAATCAGGTTATGTAGCAAACATCAAAGTATAGGATGTTACTAATGATTGTAGTTTTGTTATTTATATTTGCAACACTAAGAAATTGAATGCTATCTACTCTATTTTAGGGAATAGATGAACCCAAGAAACAGTTCACAATGGAGATGATTTGGAATGAATTTCTAACCTGAACATATAGACATTGGTAGAAAGTATGTAGCAAGCAGCAAAATAAAGTAAATGTGAATAAGTAGGTAGCCATAACTTATGCAGACAAACATTTTCATTAAAAACTGACACAATGCAGAGAGCAAAGCAGTGTAAAGGAGTTTTGCTATCATGCTCTTCGTGTTTCTCTATTACCCAGCAAATGACAGACATTAATCCTAGTAAAAATTAATATTTTACTTAATATTGTCCCATAAGCCATAAAAGGTATCCTGTAGGTTTTTATATTCTCCAAACCTAGATTATAATCATTTTTAACATTCTGGAAAATGTCATTCTCAAACTTAAAAACAGCCATCACTGCTATAATCCAATTGAAACACAATTTATACTGTCGGAAAGCTTAAAGAACTGCACTTCATTATTTTGGATACATGTGGAATTTCCGGAGATGTGACTTTTTATTTGTATGTCTTTTTTTAAATACTAGGTTTAAAAACAGTTATTTGTTATTAGTGTGAGAATTTT
>NW_006944925.1:0-2544 GCF_000164805.1 Carlito syrichta | reverse complement strand
TGGACACACTTGACCCTTCCTGCATCTGATTCACTTTGATGGCTCTAGTATCTTGGCTATGATTACTGTGGGTTTGGATTGGTCAAGATTTTTTAAGGACGTGAAGAGCTGAGAAATTTGGATATCATATATCAGTGTGGTGATTTTTCAGAACTGCTTCTAGACTCATTTCCACTTTCATGTTTCCCTTGGTCCTCAAGAATCATGGTGTTCTTTCCTCTGATGACATTTTCAGAGTCAGACTGCTAGCTAGTCAGGGACAAAGATCATTGCTGACCAGAAGCTGATGAATGTCAGGAGTTTCTAAAGGGAGTGAAGGCTCTTGGTTTGTGTGTGTGTGTGTGTGTGTGTGTGTGTGTGGGTTGGGGGTCTGTTAGGCTTCCAGAGACTATGAGAGTGTGGTTTTGATCTCATCAGAATTCTTATTCTGATTATTGCTGGCTTGGCGCTGCAGGCAGTTCCAAGAGATTAGTACACCTCTAGACTGGAAGTATCACCAAAATATCCCCATGCTCAGGTGGTGAGGTACTATTAAGTACTTGGATATTTTTTTCTACTGCAGGACTTGGGAAATGCTGGCGTTTATGGCAGACCAAATGTCTGGCTTCAATGCTGCAATTTAAGGGAAGTCTCCATCTTCTGGGACATTTCTATTAGGACAAAGGGATCAAGAAAGCATTTTATCCCTGGTAAGGAAATTCTCTCCCTATGTACCAATGTAGCAATCAGGTACCTTCCAACAGTGGATAATTGTGACTAACTCTTCTTAAGGACATGGACAAGACCCTGTATTAGGTGACTGGCAGTGATTGTTCTATTTGTAACTAGTTATAGTGTTATTGTTACTTTGTTTTTGTGTGTGTTTCATGGGCTTGTTTTAAGTTAAAAAGTGAAAGTAATGTTAAAATATGAAATGTTTGATGAAGCTAGCATTTTCATAGAGTGTCCTTTCAATGCTGTTCACTCTCCTGAGAGAATAAGTTTTCACACCAAGGACTATGTCGGAGAGTAGAGCTCTTTCTCATGAAATTTATAAGCAAGGTCAGATTATAAGCCTTCTTGCTTTGGACAGGATCTCTGAAACGTGGTCTTAAATCCTGGTGTAAAGCAATGAATATAAAAATGTCACTCCAAGAAGAATTCTGAAGTGACTTCAAAAGAGGCTGAAGGATTAAATTAGGGAACAAAGTTAATTACACAAGGTGGTGTAGGGAAATTGATCAGCTAGTGCAGCAAAAAGCATGATATTATTTGGTGTTCTTTTGAGGTTCTGTTACATGTAGCATAGATGACCATTATAGGGTCCCACATTCCCGCTTTTTAGGTATTCTTGAATTGAATCTGAAAATGGAGAGCATAGGGGAGTGATTGTGGTTCATTCTGGGAATTAAATTCAACCTATCTGTGCACTCAGCGGTTGTCAGCTTCAGATTTGACCCTGTTTCTGAATGTTGAGTGTATTCTTCTTCCTCTTTCACTTTGTGCTTACCTTGAAAACTTGTTTCTGTGATGGCTTGAGGAGACACAGAGTAGTGGGTTCCAGAAGTGGAGGCTGGTGGTTGGGTGTTTGTGGGCTGTATTTCTTTTAGCACCATCACCTGGTTGCTACCTCTGGTTGAGTAGCAGAGGTGCGATATCATGGGTAGGACACAGAGCCATACAATTGTAGGTAAGGGACAAGTTCTTCCATATATGTAAGAAACTAGCTAATACTCAAAGTGATACTATCTTAGCAGCACTTAATTGTGTAGCTATAGAATTGAGCAGTTTCCATATCTTTTTCCCTTACAACAAAACACTGCACTCTCCCCAAAGAGGTGTATTTGGCGGAATTTTCATGCTCTTCTTTAGTCTGCCTCTTCATGGTCTCACACTCTGGCCTCTGCTCTTCTGTGATGAGTGTTGACATTACTGGTTCAAGATCATTGGGTTTTCTCCAGGGAACTGGTTTACCACTGAAGTCTTGGAGTAGATATTGGTTGTGAGGCATGGGTGGTGACTGGAACTTGGTCGCAGCAGTGAAAACAGGTTTATTGTGGAAAGAATGCCAGATGATGTTTTGTAGGGTGCAGACCTAAGTGTAGCAAAGTGAGGGATAAAAGACTGGGTCGAAGTTGTCAACCTGAGTTGGGTTGCATTGGAGTAAATTGGCTGAGATGGACCAGATGGACCCATCAAAAATGTGTTGGTAGGAGCTGGTTGGAATGGATTGACTGCAGTAGATTGAACTTAGTGGAACCAGGCCTGGCAGAGTAAGGTACAGCAGGATTATGTGCGACAGAGACTGTGGCCTTTGAGGAGCAGGTCGAGCTTGAGGTTTATCCAGGGATGGAAAGGGCAAAGGAATCAACTTGGCCTTTCCAGGTGGTGGAAACTCATACTTGGAGAGAGATGGGCACTCTTTTGTAGCACTGCCATTGCATTTCTGGGTTTTGACTTGCATTTCCTCAGCATCTTTACCCTCATATGTGGCATCCAGCCATTGTTTGAGAGCTGGGGATGGCTTGGGGTCTTTGTTGTGCTTGAGTTTCCTAGAGTCCAGAA
>NW_006944924.1:0-391 GCF_000164805.1 Carlito syrichta | reverse complement strand
CTGAACAAAATGTTTTGGTTATTTACAAAACAGATACTTGTTGCAGCATGAATGTAATTTAAATCATTTTCTGATAACACACCAGTTTAAAGAATGACCTTTTTCAAAATAAGGGAATTCAGTTTAGTTGTTCCTAATCTTTTCTCTCCCAAGACAGTGCTCAGGAATCCATTCTCACATTTATACAGTCATTCCCATGTACATATATTAAGAACAGTCATTGTGCACTCTCTGTTCATTCTAACTCCTATGTTACTGAATAATTTTGAAGAAAATTCTATAAGGACACCAAATTAAATTCCAATAAAATTATTATTTTCAGCCTTAAATTCATGTTAAATGTTACTCTGAAATATTTAGCAATAAAACATCAAACATGTGGATTCTTAAT
>NW_006944923.1:0-1143 GCF_000164805.1 Carlito syrichta | reverse complement strand
ATTCCTTGTACCAATAGCAGGCTGTGTTGATTACTGCAAACATATAGTAAAATTTGTAGTCTGAACTGCAATAGCTCCTGCTTTTTTTCTTTTGATAAGATTATTTCAGCTATTCATGATTGTTTATGGTTTCATATGAATTCTTCATTGCAATTTCCTGGTTTGAGAAGAATGATGTTAACTTAATGATTATTTCATTGAATGTGTAGATTGATGAAAAGGCTAATTTTTACATTAAAGGAAGTAAGTAAAGTCAGGGAAACAGGCATGTCAAATTGTCATTTGTGACATCTACCGCAGAACTTGAACATCATAATGGGAGGTACCTTGACTACTGGGCAATCCTTATGCTTCAAATACTTGTGTACAGTGCTCTGCCAAATGCTGCAGACATGGAGGATTTCATTCCCAAGAAGTGAAGAGAACCATGTGTTCACACCTATCCAAAGATTTCTCCAGGTATAAGTTACCATTCAAGAATCCTCTCAATGTGGTAGTCTTTTACTTTTTTTTAAAGCAGTGTTTATTGGGAGGGTTGAGAAACTCCCAAACTAGAGTGGACCTGTGGGGATTATCCAGTAAGTAGTGTTTTATTATGATGGTCATGGAGTCCTGTTGAGGTTTTGTTATACCACAAACAAATGATATATTAGCACTTTCTTTAGTTTAGAAACTTTTGGTTGTTTTGCAGACACAGCAGCCATCACTGCTGCCACCGTGGTCTCCGTGGAGGCCATAGCACATCACACCACCCAGTCTGGAGGCAATCCACGACTTCAGTCCTTGAACCCCTGCAGGCATGATCTGCTGGGATCACTGCCACCTCTCCTGCGACCGAGACGTCCTGCCTGCTGTGGGTCCCCTCATGTGTGCCCTGAGGCAGGATTTCATCTTTGTCTCCAGCCTCTGCCTGTTCCTCTCTGTCCCCACCCCCTCTGGGGCAAGTAGCTGAGATACCACCACCTGCTGGCGATTCAAGGTAACAACACGGAAACGGGAGAAACAAGCTTGAAAAAGAGACACAGGTCAGAGTGGTGAACGGAGAGTCATCTAAACTGGCCCTCACAGCAGACCAGGGGCAACTGACCCTAACTGCAAACTAATTTACCAGTTTGAAAAGAAAGTAAGAATTCAGAGCTGAAA
>NW_006944922.1:0-553 GCF_000164805.1 Carlito syrichta | reverse complement strand
GTCAGATATATAGTTGGCAAATATTTTGCCCAGACTGTGGGCTGTCAACCTGCTCTCTCAATGGTTTCTTTGGCTTAGCAGAAGCTTGTCAGTTTGATGAGGTCCCACTTGTCTATCATCTCTTATGGCATGAGCACTTGGGGTTCTGATCATAAATTGGATTGCCAGTTCCAGTTTCCATGAGGGTGTCTCCTATGTTTTCTAAGTTCTTATACTTTGAGATTTTATGTTTAGTTCTTTGATCCATTTAGAGTTGATTTTTGTGTTTGGTGATAGGTAGGAGGCTTGTTTTAATCTTCTGCAGCTATATGAAATCCTTTTTAAGGAGGGTGTGATGGTGGACAAGAAGGAGTTTCACATCCTAAGCACGCAGGGCTAGCTGTCAATAATATCCTCAACTTTTGTGTCATGAAGGCCATGGAGTCTCTCAAGTCTTGAGGCTATGTGAATGAACAGTTTGCCTGGAGACATATCTATTGGTACCTTACCAATCAGAGTAGTCAGTATCTGTATGATTACCTTCACCTTTTTCCTTAGATCATGCCAGCTACCC
>NW_006944921.1:0-332 GCF_000164805.1 Carlito syrichta | reverse complement strand
TTGGATATTGTCTTTATGATTCTAGCTTTTGTGAGTTAATTGTGGTTTTTTAACTGCTCTAATACATGCTTGTGTGTGTGTGTGTGTATGTGAATATGTGTGTGTATGTGTATGTGTGTATGTTTATGTGTATGTGTGTGTGTGTGTAGATGTAAATGTTCTATGTAAAGATAACTCACATCCTCTTTTTCCTGAGACCTCATCATCTGCCTCACCACCTCCTCCCACTCACAACCCTTATCCTTTTGTAGCCTTGGTGAACAAGCCGGACATTAAGGTGAAGCCAGAAAGTAGTTTTATTCTTTCTTCTAACCCTGGTAATTCTTGAAATA
>NW_006944920.1:0-4296 GCF_000164805.1 Carlito syrichta | reverse complement strand
CAGAATTATACCATGTATTCCAACGCATTAACAGGAAAAGGAGACATAATTGGAGTATTATACAATTCTTAAAAAATCAATCCCTGCATAACGAACATTTCTAGGCCCAACCCTGAATTGTAACAATTTTTATAGAAAAAAAAATAAAAAAGAGAATAAGCAAATAAAGTCAGTTGCATGTTTTACAACTTTCGTGTATTTATTTATTTAATTATTTATTTTATTTTTTTAAAAAATGTGATGCACAATTCAGAGTTAGATATACAAACATGGATTATATAGGGTCCCTGGTTATTGAGGTATGTCCTCCCTTCCTTAGCAGTATCCCTCCACTGCCCATCTCACCCCTCCCCATAAACAGTTTTCCACTACTGCCAATCACTTGCTTACAGCACTATGAGTGATCAAGTTCAACTCATGAGTGAGAACATATGGAACTCTGTTCTTTGTTTCTGTGATAAATCACTGAAAATGACCTACCACATATCCATCAAACATTCTGCAAAATCCTTCTATTTGTCCTTTTTAATGGCTACATAATATTCTACTGAGTATATACCACATTTATTTTATCCTTTCCAGCTTTGCTGGGCAACATGGTTCGTATGATATGTTATGGCAATTGTGATTAGAGCTGCAAACAACATACTCGTGCAGGTATCTTTTTGGTAAAATGATTTGAGTTCATCCAGGTATATTCTCAACAGGGGAAATACTGAGCAACATGGTAGGTCATTATCTTGTCCCTTTACAAACCAATACACTGTTTTCCAAAGATGTTGCTCTACTTTTCAGTCCACATGCAATGTACAAGCATTTTTTTTCTTCCCAAATCCTTAACTGCATCTGTTATTCTTTGTTTTATTAATGATGGGCAGTCTTACAGGGGGCATGTGGTATTTCAAAGAGGTTTCATTTGCATTTCTTTGATGATGAGTGAGGCTGAACAATTTTCATGTGTCTGCTGGCTGCCTATATCTCTTCTTATGAAAAGTTTCCAATCACGTATTTTACTCACTTTTCAAAGGAAAGTTTGTTTGATTTTTCTGAGTGTTATAGTTTCCTGTAGTTCCTAGATGTTGTGCCTTTTTACAAATATGTAGGTAGAGAAACGTTTTCCCCATTCTGTTGACTGTATCCCTGCTCTTCTGATGGATTCCAATATTTGCAAACCATATTAATTCGATGAGGTACCACTTATCCAACATACTATTTAAGGCATGGGTATTTAGGGCTCTGAAGAGGAATTAGTTTCTGGTTCCAATATCCATAATGCTGTCTCCTGCGTTTTGTAAGATTATTATAGTTTGGTGTTTTATGTTTAGGTCTATGATCAATTTACAGTTAATATGTATGGTGATAGATATGGGTCCTGGTTCAATCTTGTGCATGTTGTCAGCATTTTCCCCGCACCATTTACTGAATATGTTCTCCATTAACCAGTGGGTCTTGAATTTTTTCAAAGATGAGTTGGTTGATGATTTCAGGATTTCATTCTCTGTCCTGATCCATTGGCCTATGGACCTATTCTTGTACCAATACCAGGCTGTGTTGATTACTGTAAACATATAATAAATTTTGTAGTCTGGAACTGCAATAGTTCCTGCTTTGTTTCATTTGATTAGATTCTTTTGTCTATTCGTGATTGTTTATGATTTCTTTTGAATTATTTATTGCAATTTTCAGTCTGAGAAGAATGATGTTGACTTAATGATATTTTCATTGAATATGTAGATTGACTAAAAGTCTAATTTTTACATTAAAAGAGGTAAGTATTGTCATGGAAACAAGCATATCAAATTGTCATTTATGACATCAGCCTCAGAACTTTGACATCAAAGTGGGAGGGCCCTTGACTACTGAGCAATCCTTAGGCTTCAAGCACTTGTGTACAGTGATCTGCCAATTGCAGTAGACATGGTGGATTTCATTCCAAGAAGTGAATAGAAACATGTATTCACACCTATCTAAAAATTTCTCCAGGGAGTAGTGATCATTCAAGAATCCTCTAAATCAGGAGGGAACCTGTGGGGGTTACCCAAGAGGCAGTGTTTTATTATTATGGTCATGGAGGCCTGTTGAGGATTCGTTATAGCACAACAAAATTATCTTTTAGCCCTTTCTTTAGTTTAGAAACTTTTGAATGTTTTGAATATTGTGTAACTGCCTTTGAGCAGTTTTTCCTCCAGGATTTGAACACTGCTTTTGCATACATCATAATCACTTTTCCAGAATTTTCAATTATCTAAATTTTTATACTAATGCAGACCCAAATACTTACTACTTTGCAAATCTCTATGTTATTTTGGTTTATATATATTGAGTCCCAAATTCTCTCTTTTCTGTGGGCCTAATTTAAATGCTTGGTAATTAAAAGTATCAGATTAATCGAATAGTTTTTTGCAGAGTACAGCATTATGTCTTACACAGAGAAAATACAATGGGATTCATTGTAAATACACTTTTAAAAATATAAATAAAAACATAAAGGAAATGTGATTTTATATTTCCTTCAAATATATACGGTAAATTTTTCTCTAAGGATTGCACATCTGTAACATTTAATCAAAATTAACTAGCAGAAAATACAGAGTGCACCAAGTAAATGTACACAAATTTTAAGAATGCAAAAAGCTGTATTAAATTACGATACTTTTTTATTTTCTTAAATTTTTAGGAGTTTTTTATGCATTCTGCCTTCTGAATAACAGGTACACTGATTCTCAAGTTGCAGTTTTATAAGAATGATATAGATCTGGAATTTCAACAAGTTTCAATTTAGTAAAAATAAAATATTCAGAATATATGTGAGAAACACTGTAGTTGTCAACTTCGAAGGCAGAATTATACCATGTATTCCAATGTAGTAAATGGAGAAGGAGTTATCATTGGAGGATTATACAATTCTTAAAAAATCAATCCCTGCATAATTAATATTTCTAGGCCCAAACTTGAATTGTAACCATTTTTAAAGTAAAAAAAAAAAAGTAGAATAAACCAATAAAGTCAGTTGCAGGTTTTACAACTTGTATTTATTTGTTTACTTATTTTAGTTTTTTTAAAAAATGTGGGGCACGATTCAGAGTTAGTTATACAAACATTGATTATGCAGGGTCCCTCGTTGATGAAGTATGGACCTCCCTTCCTTAGCAGTATCCCTCCACTGTCAATCTCACCCAAACCCGAAACAGTTTTCCACTAGTGCCAATCACTTTCTTACAGCACTCTAAGTGTTAAAGTTCAGCTCATGAGTGAGAACATATGGAACTCTGTTGTTTTTTCTGTGATAAATCACGGAAAATGACCTACATCATATCTATCATACGTCTGCAAAATACTTATATCTGTCCATTTTTATGGCTGCATAATATTCAACTGTGTATATACCACATTCCTTTTATCCTTTCCAGCTTTGATGGGCCACATTATTGGTACCATGTTTTATTGCAATTGTGATTAGAGCTGCAAAAAACATACTGGCGCAGGTATCTTTTTGATGAAATGATTTTAATTCCTCTAGGTATATTCTCGACAGGGGTATTACTGTGTCACATGGTAGGTCATTATCTTGTCCCTTTACAGACGAACACACTGTTTTCCAAAGATGTTTCTCTACTTTTCAGTCCACATGCACTGTAGAAGCATTTATCTCTTCCCAAATTCTTACCTGCATCTGTTATTATTTGTTTTAATAGTGATGGCAAGGCTTACAGGTCGCATGTGGTATTTCAAAGTGGTTTCATATGCATTTCTTTGATGATGAGAGAGGCTGAGAAATTTTCATGTCTATGCTGGCTGCCCGTATCTCTTCTTATGAAAAATGTCCAACCACGTATTTTGCCCACTAATCAAAGGGAAAGTTTGTTTGATTTTTCTGAGTGTTAGAGTTTCCTGTAGATGTTAGAAGTTATGCCTTTTTGCAAATATATAGGTGGAGAAATCCATCTTCTGATGGATTTCTTTGTTTTGCAGAAACATATTAATTTGATGAGGTCCCACTTATCTAACTTATTCTTTAAGGCATGGGTATTTAGGACTCTAAAGAGGTATTAGCTTCTAGTTCCAGTTTCCCGAGTGGTGTCTCCTGCGTTTTGTAAGATTATTTTAATTTAGTGTTTTACGTATAGGTTTTTGATCCATTTAGAGTTAATGTGTTTGGTGATAGACATGGGTCCTATTTCAATGTTTTGCATGTTGGCAGCCTTTTCCAAGCACCATTTACTGAATATGTTCTCTATTAATCAATGGGAGTTGGAAGTTTTTTCAAAGATGAGTTGGTTGAGAATTTGAGGATTT
>NW_006944919.1:0-695 GCF_000164805.1 Carlito syrichta | reverse complement strand
TGCAAGTTTGAGACCCACCTGGGCAACTTGGCGAGACCTCTTCTTACAATAAATCAAAAATTAGCCGGGCATGGTAGCATGCACCTGTAGTTCTGGCTTCATGAAAGGCTGAAGCAGAAGGATCACCGGAGCCCAGCAGGTTGAGGCTGCGGTGGCCAGAAGCGTACCACTGCACTCCAGTCTGGGTGATAGAGTGAGACTCCAATTCTAAAAAAAAGAGAAATTTATTTTTCATTGTCTAAGATTTGTCTCTACTCTTCCCAACAAGATTTTAATCTCCACCAGGGCAGAGAAACTATTTTTTTGAAATCCTCCACAATGCAGGGCTGGGCACTCAGTTATGCTAATACATATTTTTAAAATATTTGCTTTAAGAACAAAACTAGATGTATTCACCAATTAATTGAAGCAAACATAGTGATTCAAGTTCAGGTATGGCAAATATCCTACCAAGTTTATTATTATTGATGAAAAATGTCAACTTTAAAGTAAAAACACTGTGTTTAAACCATAATCTTGATAAGCTTGTTAAATTAGAACCCAAACTCCCCTGATTCTCCATGGGTCTAAGAAGCAAGGCCCTGTGGTCCTTTGATTCAGCAACTGGATGTTGATGGAACCATCTGCTGTGTTACAGTCAAAGGGCCGGAGTCTATGGTGGCCTATTTTATAAACAGTTGAATTGATACTCAAGC
>NW_006944918.1:0-707 GCF_000164805.1 Carlito syrichta | reverse complement strand
CCAGGGCACAGAAACTATTTTTTGAAATCCTCCACAGTGCAGGGCTGGCACTCAGTTATGCTAATACATATTTTAAAATATTGCTTTAAGAACAAAACTAGATGATGTATTCACCGATTAATTGAAGCAAACATAGTGATTCAAGTTCAGGTATGGCAAATATCCTACCAAGTTTATTATTATTGATGAAAAATGTCAACTTTAAAATAAAAACACTGTGTTTAAATCATAATCTTGATAAGCTTGTTAAATTAGAACCCAAACTCCCCTGATTCTCCATGGGTCTAAGAAGCAAGGCCCTGTGGTCCTTTGATTCAGCAACTGGATGTTGATGGAACCATCTGCTGTGTTACAGTCAAAGGGCCGGAGTCTATAAAATATAAATAGTTGAATTGATACTCAAGCATCCTCCTATTCATAGTCACTTTGATTCCCAGTTGCAAAGAGAACGTCAGTAAGCACATGCCAGTGCTGTATTTGATGCAATAGTTCTAACATGATAGACCACTTATCTGTTTGTTATTTTCACTTTCTTTCTCTTTTTTTTTGAGTTGGAGTCCACTCTGTTGCCCAGACTGGAGTGCAATGGCCGCTCCCGGCCACCGCAGCCTCGGCCTGCTGGGCTCTGGCGATCCTTCCACCTCAGCCTTCCAAGTAGCCAGAATTACAGGCATGCACTACCATGCCCGGCTGATTTTTTGATTTAT
>NW_006944917.1:0-2241 GCF_000164805.1 Carlito syrichta | reverse complement strand
TTATGTGTGTTGATTTTGTATCTTGAAATTTTACTGACTTCTTTTTCAGATTTTATTTTGAAGATGTAGGGTACAATTCAGGGTTAGGTATACAAACATTGATTATGCAGGTGTGCTCCTCCTTCCCCTAACAGCTTCCCTCAACTGCCAATCCCAACCCCCTCCCCTGGCAGTTTTCCACTACTGCCATTCCCTTTCTTACAGTATTATGATAATTGTTCAAGGCCTGCTTAGGAGTGAGAACATGTGGTACTCTGTTCTTTGTTTCTGTGATATATCTTTGAGTATGACATACTCTAAATACATCCAAGTTGCTGCGAAGTTCATATGTTTGTCTTTCTTTATGGCTGCATAATAGTCCATTGTCTATATGTACCACATTTTTTTAATCCAGTCCAGCTTTGATGGGCATCATGGTTGGTTCCATGTTTTTGCTATTGTGACTAGAGCTGCAACAAACATGCATATGAAGTTATCTTTTTTTGTGGAATGATTTGAGTTCCTGTGGGTATATTCCCAGTTGGCATAATTGCTGGGTCATGTGGAAGGTCAATTTCCACACTGTTTTCCAAAGAGGTTGCACTAGTTTGCATTCCCACTAGCAGTGTAGAAGCATTCCTTTTTTCTGCATCCTTACCAGCATCTGTTGTTGTTTGTTTTATTAATGATGGCCATTCTTTATTTATTTATTTTTTTGAGTTGCAGTCTCACTCCTTCACTCAGGCTGGAGTGCAGTCGCACACATGCTCACGGCCACCCTAGCATTGATGTTCTAGGTTCCGGCGATCCTTCTGCCTCAGTTTTGCAAGTAGCTGGAACTACAGACATGTGGTATTACATCCAGGTTTTTTTAAATTTTATTTTATTGTAGAGACGAGGTCTTGTCAAGTTGCCCGGACTGGTCTTGAAACTGTGGGCTCAAGCAATTCACTCGCTCAGCCTCCCAAAGTGCTGGGATTACAGGATGAGTCACCAAGCCCGGCCAACAATGATGACCATTCTTCCTGGGATTAGGTGGTATCTCAATGCGGTTTTGATTTGCATTTATCTGATGATGAGTGAGGCTGAACACTTTTTCATATGTCTGTTGGCTGCCTGTATATCTTTTTTGGAGAAGTGTCTATTCATGTCTTTTGCCCACTTTTAAATGGGGCTGTTTGTTTTTTTTCCTTTTGGCACATTTGAATTTCTTGTAGATCCTAAATGTTAGGCCTTTGTCAGATATACAGTTGACAAATATTTTTTCCCATTTTGTGGGCTGTCTCTCTGCTCTCTTAATGGTTTCTTTTGCTTTGCAGAAGCACGTTAGTGTGATAAGGTCCCACTCGTATATCTTATTTCTTAAGGTATTGGCCTTTAGGGTTCTGAACAGGAATTGATTGCCAGTTCTAATTTCCATAAGGGTGTCTCCTGTGTTTTCTTAGATTCTTATAGCTTGAGGTTTTACGTTTAAGTCTTTGATCCATTTAGAGCTAATTTTTGTGTATGGTTATAGATAGGGGTCCTGTTTCAGTTTTCTGCATGTGATCATTCAGTTTTCCCAGCACCATTTACTGAATAGGTTGTCCTCCCTCCAGTGGTTGTTGCTGGAGGCTTTGTCAAAGATGAGTTGGTTGAGGAATTGAGGCATTTCTTCTGGAATCTCTATCCTGTTCCATTGGTCTATGTGCCTGTTCTTGTATCAATATCAGGCTGTTTTGATTACTGTAGCCTTATAGTAAAGTTTGAAGTCTGGAAGTGTGATAACTTCTGCTTTGTTTCTTTTGCTAAGGATTGTTTTGGCTATTCATGGTCATTTATGTTTCCATATGAATTTCTGTATTGTCATTTCCAGGTCTGAGAAGAATGATGTTGGTAACATAAAGGGTATTGCATTGATTTTGTAGGTTGCCTTTGGTAGGACGGACATTTTAACAATGCTGATTCTTTCTATCCATGAGAATGTAGTATTTTTCCATTTGTTTGTGTCTTCTTGGATTTCTTTGAGCAGTGTCTTGTAGTTTTCATGGTAAATGTCTTTCAATTCTCTGGTTAAGAAGATGCCGAGGTATTTCTTTTTTGTGTGTGTGGCTATTGTGAATGGGACTGTGCTTTTTATTTGGGTCTCTGCCTACTTGTTGTTGGTGTATAGGAATGCAACTGTCTCTTGCACATTTATTTGGTACCCTGAGACTTTACCAAAGTCCTTTATCAGTGCAAGCAGGTTTTTGACATATTCTCTTGGATTTTCAAGGTATAGGA
>NW_006944916.1:2247-3028 GCF_000164805.1 Carlito syrichta | reverse complement strand
TTTTGCATCTATAAAAGAGTAGTATCTCAAAATTCAAGATTTTAAACTCTAAACATTATAATTTATTTTCCTAATTAAGAATCCACATGTTTGATGTTTTATTGCTAAATATTTCGAGTAACATTTAACATGGATTAAGGCTGGAAATAATAATTTTATTGGAATTTAATTTGGTGTTCTTATAGAATTTTCTTCAAAATTATTCAGTACCATAGGAGTTAGAATGGACAGAGAGTGCACAATGACTGTTCTTAATATATGTACATGGGAATGACTGTATAAATGTGAGGATGGATTCCTGAGCACTGTCTTGGGAGAGAAAAAATTAGGAACAACTAAGCTGAATTCCCTTATTTTAGCAAAGGTCATTCTTTAAACTGGTGTGTTATCAGAAAATGATTTAAATTACATTCATGCTGCAAGCAGTATCTGTTTTGTAAATAAACAAAACATTTTGTTCAGTAGGTCATGTGGTATCTTCAATTTAGAGCTGACCAGCCTTTAGTGAAATGCTTCTAATCAATCTAATTGATTAATTAAAACCACGCTTGGGGAATATTTTTCAACCAAAGCCTTCTAATTGCTTATCAATGAGTCTGATTCGCATTCTGCTTTATCTGTGAGCTCCTTCTTGAGCTCCTTAGTGGTGGCCAAAGAAAAGGAAACATATTTTAGAAGCACAGCCTCACACTGAAGGGACTTTCACCAACAGGTCTAATAGACTCTAGCCAATTACTACATTTGTTAAAGCAGAACAGTCTGCCTTATGGTTCATCTTGCT
>NW_006944916.1:0-762 GCF_000164805.1 Carlito syrichta | reverse complement strand
ATTAAAATCTTGTTGGGAAGAGTAGAGACAAATCTTAGACAATGAAAAATAAATTTCTCTTTTTTTTAGAATTGGAGTCTCACTCTATCACCCAGACTGGAGTGCAGTGGTACGCTTCCAGCCACCGCAGCCTCAACCTGCTGGGCTCCGGTGATCCTTCTGCTTCAGCCTTCCATGAAGCCAGAACTACAGGTGCATGCTACCATGCCCGGCTAATTTTTGATTTATTGTAGAGAAGAGGTCTCGCCAAGTTGCCCAGGTGGGTCTCAAACTTGCAGGCTCAGGCAATTCACTCACCTCGGCCTCCCAAAGTACTGGAATTACAGGTTGAGCCACCAAACCTGGCCAAAAATAAATTTCAAAATGTATATCTACCTTCTTTTTTATATTTCTGGGATCTCAGTTCCAATCCTGATCATGAAACAATGACCAAGCCCATATGTCCTGCTGACGACAGTTGACTTACATGTCATATTAACATTTCATGACTGAAATTCTGAAACTTAACAAATCACCTACTGAACACTTCCTCAATAACTTTCTTTTTTATCAATAATAAGAGTAATAATTGTCAGTTGACAAGACATTAGCATTTGCTTTAATTCATGTTTTTTCCTCCTGTCTTCAAGCTTGACATTTCTTACTTTAAAATTTTTTTTCTCTTTATCAACTGTGGTCTCAGCTGTCTCTCTTGCGTTGATTGTACCCCAATCCTTGCCTAGTGAACTCAGTCATATATTATAAGTGAGTTCATATATGTAA
>NW_006944915.1:0-945 GCF_000164805.1 Carlito syrichta | reverse complement strand
CAGACAGAACAAGATGGCTGCCTGCCTCCGAGCAGGCAACAGGAGCCCCACGCCTGGCGGGCAGGACAGTCTCGGATGCAGGATAGGTGGCAGTGATCCCAGCAGATCTTCCCTGGTTTTTCGTTGTGGATCTCCTTAGGCCATGTGGTGTGATATGCTACCCCTCCCAGAGGCTGCGACGGCAGTGGCACTGGCGCCGGCAGTGGCAGCAGTGGTGGGGGGAGGGGTGGTGGTGGCGGCGGTGGTGAGACCATTTGGAATGCAGTTAAAACTGTCCAATCGTTCCGATGGCAGTGGCCGAGCTCTGTCTGTAGAGCAAGCTGCGATGCTGGGGTCCCCAGCCCCCCAGGGCAAGAGTCAGAGACGCTCTGCAGATCTCCCTTGCAGAGGGCTTCAGACGCCGGGTTGCCCTGTCGCCATCTTGCTGCGTCCCCAGAATTTTCAATTATCTAAATTTTTAAACTAATTAGGAGCCAAAATACTTACTGTTTTGTAAATCTCCATGTTATTTTGGTTTACATATATTGGCCCAAAATTCTGTTTTTTCTGTGTGCCTCATTTTAAAGGTTTGGTGATTAAAAAATCAGATTAATCGGATATTTTGTTGCAGAGTACAGCATTATGTCTTAGGTAGAGAAAATACTAGGGGATCCAATGGAAATATTCTTTTAAAAAAATAAATTGGGTTAAAATTTAAAGGATTGCACATCTGTAACATTTAATCAAAATTAACAAGCAGTAAATACAGAGTGAACCAAGAAAATGTACACAAAGTTTAATAATGGAAGTAGGTGTGTTAAAACATGATACTGTTTTATTTTCTACAATTTTAAGGATTTATTATGAATTCTGCCTTCTGAATAGCACTTAGGTACACTGAATCTCTAGGTTCAGTTTTCTAAGAATGATATAGATCTGGAATGTCAACAAGTTTCAATTGACGCA
>NW_006944914.1:0-825 GCF_000164805.1 Carlito syrichta | reverse complement strand
TCAAACAGTCCCTTTAAAAAAAAAATAAGAGAAGAAAACAATTTTAAAACTATTTGGTAATTCTCAAACATTCTCTAAAAAAATAAAAAGCCTCACTCTGAGGAATTTTGTTAACCAATGGTGATGCTGGTTCTAAGTGTGAAATCCATCTTCCTATCCACTGACAGATTCAGACCGTTTCATGAGGGGCTGAGCACTGACGTTCACAGGACACCTCTTCTAAGACTTATGGTGCTGAGAGTCCGGCATCATTGCATGAAAGTTCAGGGAGGGGATTGGGGCTGGCCATAGTGGTCAGAGAAGTAGAACCCCAAAGGAAGGGGTTAGTGGCGCTTGTGACAGAGCAGAGAGGCACCGGGGTTTAGCTGTGTTTTTAGCAATGAGGGGCAATCGCAGAATTTAAGTTTTAACCCCTTTGGTGTCATTAAAGCTGTAGCTATCACTGATGATTCAGAAGGTAAGAACTTGTTCTGAGAGGAATCCTGATGGAACAGAGTTCCTTAGTTAAAGGAGAAATTTTATGTGCTAAAATGTCATATATTTGTATAGCCAGTTAGTGTTTTCCTTTTCTCGTTTGCAGTGTACTTTTCTCTTATTCTGAAACATTTTGCAAGAGTTGCTGCTTCTCATTTTCTATTAAAATGAGTTATTTTATAATCAGTCACATTTTATATTCCAACTTATCCCAGAACCCAAGGTTTAAAGAAATAGATACTATGTCATCCGATCCAAAATTTTCAGTTATATTCACAGAGCCATTAATAAATAGAGTATAACCAATATATACAGAAATCAAACAAATAATGTTTAATGATCTGGACTTTT
>NW_006944913.1:0-729 GCF_000164805.1 Carlito syrichta | reverse complement strand
TCCTGTAAACTGTTTGATGAGGTGATCTTACCCTTCACATTCATGTTCAGTAATGGTGCTGATAAAATAGTTTTACCATTGACAGATTAAGGATAGTCCAGATAAAACTTTGGTCAAATGTTTCTGATTTACTCTTTCTGTAAACAAACCACTTACTGGAATGTTGGTTTTTTCTCCTACCTTTACTACTCTCCAAGGTGGCCACTTTGCTCTTACCAGTTTTTAGTGTTTGCTGGCTCTAACATTGTAACCCACATAGGGGAACCTAGAGATTTAGACATAGTAAGGACGTTATCACACCATTGATCTAGTTAATAAAAATCACAAAGGAAACATCTTATGTGTTTGCTCCTGCTCAAGAGGTACATAATGATTTGATTTAAAAATTTTTTTGTACTTTAGAGACTAGCTTTTGTTTGGGGGCATGACCATAATCTATGAATGTAATATAAACATGAAATAGTTTTTAATCATAAACTGCCCTATCATATCAACCACATTATCCCATTTGGTGACAGGCTTCTTTAAACACAACTCAGCCCTATTTAAATTTTTTTTTCTTTTAACAATTAAAACAGTATCTTTCAGTTATTACAACTCAGTTATTTCATTTTAACATTTTAATCACATATTTAGTTTGAATCTTAATCAATCTCTCTATCTCTGTTCCCATACCAGGTTGTGTTTGAAGTGGAGGAAAGATGTGGTTTAGCTCTCACAAATTTCTCC
>NW_006944912.1:0-5577 GCF_000164805.1 Carlito syrichta | reverse complement strand
ATCCACTCACCTCTGCCTCCCTAATTCCAGCGCGGAATTACAGGCTGAGCCACCGAGCCCAGCGGCCACCCTGTTTTCACAGAGGCTGTACTAGTTTGCACTCCCATCAACAGAGTAGAAGAGTTCCCTTTTTGCCATACCTTCTCAGACCACAGTGGAATAAAAATAAATATTAACCCAACAAAGTTCCCCAAAAGCCACAGAGACATGGACACTAAACAGCACGATGGTAAACAACTCCAAGGTCTACAAGGAAATCAAAACAGAGGTTAAAAGATACCTGGAAAAAAATGAAAACAAAGAAACATCTTACCAAACCTCTGGGTTGCCGTGAAATCTGTACTATAAACACACATGAAGAAAATGGAAAGATCACAGCTTAATAGCCTAACAAATCATCTAAGGAAGCTAAATTTTAAGTTTTAATTCTTGCTTTTCTGAGCCTATTTCATCACCTATAAAATTACATATTAATTTTAGTCATATGTTCCCTGAGCTTAAAGAACAGTCATTTTCAGTAGTGGGAAATTGTCAGGAAAGGGGGGTGGGATAAGCAGTTAAGGGAACCTGCTGGGGGAGGGAGGTGTACACCTCCTCAACAAGCATACCTGCATAATCAACATTTGTATACCTAACCCTGAATTGTACCCCACATCTTTATAATGAAAAAAATAAAAATATAAAAGAACAACCATTTTAAGAATGCTTAAACTGCACCATATTTTGCTAGCTGTTTGTTTATTCTACTCCCTACTTCCTAATAATTAGACAAGGACAGAACTAGGTTTCTTTGTTGCTGTTGTTTTTTTGCTTTTTAATTTTATTTTTATTTCTTATAAAGATATGGGGTACAATTCAGGGTTAGGTATACAGATGTTGATTATGCAGGTACCCTTGTTGATGAGGTGTACCCCTCCCTCCCTTAGCAGTTTCCCTCAACTGCCAATCCCACTCCTCCTCCCCTGACAGTTTCCTACTTCTGCCAGTCCCTTTCTTACAGTATTATAATTGTTCAAGATTCACTTTTGAGTGAGGACATATGGTACTTTGTTCTTTGCTTCTGTGATAGATCACTGAGTATGATCAATGCTAAATCCATTCAAGTTGCTGTAAAATCCTCATTATGTGGTTACACCATCACAATGATGTGCAGTGGCCATATGCATTAGCGAAGTGCCTGGGGGTTGCATGATTTGTTGCCAGTTTCTTTCTGGAGTATTATACTGGTTCTTAGGGTGCCAAACTGATGCTTTTGGTAATCTTGCTGTTTTGTAGTTGGTACCTTAAAACCCACTTGAGCTGTTTTCACCATGTTTACAGAGGCTGGGGCCAAAGACGCAAATTTTCTGGATGCTTCTCAGCCAAGATGAAGACAGAAACCTTGTCCCCAAAATGTAATCAATTTTGTCGTTTGGGAAAGGTCCTCCTAGTATGTCACTTCTGGGTCTGGGCTTCATATCCTGTGGTCTGTGCCACTGAATGTTGCTGCCACACACTTGGTCTGCCACTCCTTACTTAAGGCATTGGCGTTCACTGAGCCACCTGTAGGAGCTGAAAGGGCCAATATCTGTCATATCCTGTGTTTGCTCCTCATTCTTTTAAAAGTGAGAATCTGGCCATTGCTCTCAAGTAAAATATAGGCAGGACTGTTGATGTTGGGTACACTCCTTAATAAACAAAAGGAACCCCCCCAGTTCCATAAGTTATTATGCAAATAAAATGTAATAATTTGCAAGAAGGAACCCATTACATCCTTCCTGAGATCTTACATGGAAAGTTGTGTGTTGTTTTCAAAAATCACAAAGAGCACATGTTTGGGTAACCTGAGGCATTTTGTGCCAGTGCCATGGAACAATTGTAAAGGCAAAGTGAAGAAGTTTTTTCACATTTAGAACAGTTTCTAAATGTGCCCCATGCTGGGAATAGCAGTATGGCATCAGTAATTGAGGTAGGAAGACTCTTAAGGTTTTAACAAGGAGACAGGGTGAAAACATATGTAGCACCTGCTTTCCTAAGTATTGATAGCACTGGTCTTGTATCCTTGGCATTGTTAGGGCACCAGTCTTGTGACTCCAGATGGTGGCCTGGTGATTGGTCAGGAAAGGGTGGTTACAGTATAATAGGTCTGCTTAATCTTATATAGCTGGAAAACAAAGGCTGAGAGCAGAGGAATAAGCCATGTAAGACATAGTTGGTAGATGCAAAACAGTTATCAAAAGCTGGTTCTAGCCCCTTTTAAAAGTGGGCAAAATACATGAATAGACACTTCTGAAAAGAAGATATACAGGCAGCCAACAGACACATGAAAAAGTGCTCAGCCTCGCTCATCATAGAGAAATGCAACTCCAAACCACACTGAGATACCATCTAATCCCAGTAAGAATTGCCATCATTAATAAATCAAACAACAACAGATACTGGCAAGGATGCCAAGAAAAAGGCACGCTTCTACATAGACAGTGTGGTGATTTCTGAAAGAACTAGAAATTGACCTTCCATATGATCTAGCAATTCCCCTATTGGGAATGTACCCATAGGAACTCAACTCATTCTACAAAAAGGACAACTGCACATGTATGTTTGTTGCAGCTCTATTCACAATAGCAAAAATATGGAACCAATGATGTTGCCCATCGAAGCTGGCCTGGATAAAAAAAATGTGGCACATATACACAATAGAATATTATGCAGCCATACTGCACATGGTCTTAATGCACATGGCCACTGCCCATCATTGTGATGGTGTAACCACACCGCTTACTCTGATGTTTGATTTGTGAACAGGACTTTGGTCAACACAGCAGCCTTGGTCAGCCAGAGGTCACTAGCACAGGTTGTTGAGATAGTGCATGGCTGTCACTCTTAAAAATTCACAAAATGAAAAGATAAGTCTTGTGTGTCCTTTCAGATGTTTCCAAGTACTTATATTCCCGTTTTGCATATATTTACTGTAACATATATACATTCCCTACTCTTATAAAAAAGCAGCATATTATACATATACCACAATATATCTTGATCACTATTTTCCTAGAAAATTTAACTGTACATCCTTTCTAGTTTTTTGGGGCTTTTTTCACCACTCAGATCTGGCCCTTTCTAGTTTTTTAATGGCTGTAAAGCATATAATTGAATATAAAAAACATACTTTTAAAAACCACAATTTATTTGCCAGTACAATATTGACGAACCATTATTGTAATCAAGAGTATTTTTAATAAGAAAGTGCTGCCATGTGAATATTGTTATACTACATACTCATATATCTAAATTTCTAAAAGTAGAATTTCTACAATAAAATAATAAACTTAAAATATTGAAAGATACTGCTTAACTGACCTCCATAAAAGTACTTTATAAACAAACACTCCGATTCACAGCCAGACTTTCCTCTCACATATTAGGTATTTTGCTAGATAGAGGTAAACAGCATGCATTTATGTAAAAGCAAATTCCAAATTATAACCAAGACTGAAGTTCAATTTCAAAATTACCACACAGTATCAAACATACAGATATGTTTCAGTTGGAAAAACTATGAATTCTGTTACAAATATAACAGCAAAAAGCAGCATGACCTAAAGGCAGAAAAAAGTAATAAAGCCCAGATACAAATGTAAGTTATTAGAATACCAGATTTCTACATAATTTTTGTGTTTCAGTTTCTAATTTATGAAAGTAACTTACATACATTTTTAGAAATCTTCATGCTTATTTTAGAGATTGGGAAACTGAGGATCAGAAAGGTCAGAGGTATTTCATAAAAACTTGAATGAACAAATGGGTAAAAAGACCATTGACTGCATGAATAGCTTTGAGACAGTCAATTCCAACTAATTTTAAATCCACATGCATTTACAATTCTGAGAGATTCCACATACTTAAACATGTGTCAACGTAAGTAAATTACTAATTGGAAAATAAAAAAGTTAGCATAAAATAATTTGCTGACTACAATTAGAAACATTTAAGTTTACATTAAATTATGAAAAACACTTTTACAACTTTTGGGAAAAAAATCCAATAGGCAAAGAGTAATCAATAAGTCCAATTATACTAGTATGCACATGCATGACTAGATACAAAATTTGACCTAATTCAGATAGTTGGAAAAAAAAAAAAACCTCACCAGTAGAAACACTGGCTATGATACACCAAGACAAGGTCATCTAGATGGGTTTAAACTTAAGGGTGGGTCTCTAAGACAACATACTTACTAGAAGAAATCAAGCCTTAAGTTAGGGTGAAACTTCATGCTAACTTACAGAATGTTAGATTCAAGCTCTTTAGATTCTTCCTCAAACAGTGAAGATGTATTTTAGACGCTCTGTACAGGTTAGAGTTAAGTGACCGAAAAGGTGGAAAGAAAATAGTTCTAGAGGATTGTTAGCAGAACAGGCCAAACTATAATATGCATATGTCTTAAATAGAATTGAAGGAGAGAACTGATCATTTGACTATGTAAACATTTCATTCATCTCAGAAATGATCTTACCAAACTCCTTCCCATCTTGTACCACCACCCACCCTAACCTGTAGAAGCTATGAATCCCTTGATTCTCAGGGGAACATAGAGAAAATACAGACTGGTCTGGCTGATACTTACTTTATGTTGTCTGCCTCAAATTACAGTCTACTATGATGGAAGTAGGATGTTTGATACATGAAATTCACCACAAGGGAAAAAAAAAGAGAAACCTTGAAACATTTCAAGTAGCATAAACTTATCTCTAAACTGTCACACCTTTTTCTATTTTTTCTCATATAAGCATCACCCTCCCATACACAATTGCTGATAAACTTCAGAAATAAACACCAGAAGTATTATTGAAAGACACGGAGAAATAGGTACATAAATGAAATATTTGTCTTCAGTGGTCCCATCTAAAGTTTATCATCTCATGGACTCTTGGCATCTTGCATCACTCACAACCTACTCAATGGCATTAGAAAACTACCTGAACAGCCGGGCTCAGTGGCTCAGCCTGTAATCCCATGCCTTGGGAGGCTGATGTGAGTGGATTGCCTGAGCCTGCGGGTTCATGACCCAACTGGGCAACTTGGCTAAACTTCATCTCTACAATAAATCAAAAATCAGCCGGGCATGGTAGCGCACGCCTGTAGTTCCAGCTATTTGGAAGGCTGAGGTGGAAGGATTGCCAGAGCCCAGCAGATCAAGGCTGTGGTGGCCAGGAGCAGCCACTGTGCTCCACTCTGGGAGACAGAGTGAGACTCCAACTAAAAAAAAATAAAAAAAAAGAAAAGTACCTAAACAAGTTTATCAAGGCCTCCCTAAATCTTACAACCAAGGAAAGTAATTAGAGCTTCCCCAAACCATATAGGTCTTACACTAGATGCAACATTTACTCTCCCAAACCAGATTAGTCCACAGGTAAATTATTAAAAACTAACTTTTAATGTACATTATCACAGTGACAAGAGAAGGCAGTGAGAAAAGCACTCACTCAGAGAAAAAGAACAAAGTCAATCCTGGTCAAGCAGGGGTGACAGCGACATCTGTTCCTTAGACTTGGGTGCACAGTACAACTCACCACCTTTTTTTTTTTATAGACTCCT
>NW_006944911.1:2484-3018 GCF_000164805.1 Carlito syrichta | reverse complement strand
TAGAGATTCCAGAAGCAATGCCTCAATTCCTCAACCAACTCATCTTTGACAAAGCCTCCAGCAACAACCACTGGAGGGAGGAGAACCTATTCAGTAAATGGAGCTGGGAAAACTGACTGATCACATGCAGAAGACTGAAACAGGGCCCCTATCTATAATCATACACAAAAATTAACTCTAAATGGATCAAAGACATAAACGTAAAACCTCAAGCTATAAGAATCTTAGAAAACACAGGAGACACCCTTATGGAAATTAGAACTGGCAATCAATTCCTGTTCAGAACCCTAAAGGCCAAAACCTTAAGAAATAAGATAAACAAGTGGGACCTTATCACACTAACGAGCTTCTGCAAAGCAAAAGAAACCATCAAGAGAGCAGAGAGACAGCCCACAAAATGGGAAAAATTATTTGTCAACTGTATATCTGACAAAGGCCTAACATTTAGGGTCTACAAGGAATTCAAATGCGCCAAAAGGAAAAAACCAAACAGCCCCATTTAAAAGTGGGCAAAAGACATGAATAGACACTTCT
>NW_006944911.1:0-1008 GCF_000164805.1 Carlito syrichta | reverse complement strand
TCAAAAATGGATTAGGGACTTAAATGTCAGAACTGAAACCATAAAAATCTTATAATAAAACCTAGGAAAATCTCTTCTGGACATTGGTCTAGACAAATAATTTATAACTAAAACTCCAAAAGCAAAAATAAATGAGATTTAATTAAATTAAAAAACATATGCATAGCAAAATAATCAACAGAGCAAGTAGGCAACCTGCACAATGGGAGAAGATATTCATGAACCATACATTTTAAAAAGGTCTAATATCTACAATCTACAGAGAACTCAAAAACATCAGCAAGAAAAAAGAAATGACCCCATTAAAAAGTGAGCCAATGACATGAACAGACAACTATCAAAAGAAGATATACAAATAACCAACAAACATATGAAAAATGTTCAGCATCATTCATCATCAGGGAAATGCAAATTAAAACCACAGTGAGATACCACCTTACACCATTATGGCCATTATTTAAAAAAACAAAAACCAAAAGATGTCGACACAGGTGCAGTGAAATGAAAATTCTTATACAATGCTGGTGGAACTGCAAGTTAATACAACCTCTATGGAAGTCAGTATGAAGATGTCTCGAAGAACTAAAAGTAGATTTACCTTTCAATCCAGCCATCTCACTACTAGGTATCTATCCAAAAGAACAGGTCGTTACACAAAAATGACACCTGCATTCAGATGTTTATCATACACAATTTACAATTGCAAAGATTTGGAATCAACCTGTATGCCCATCAGATGATCAGAGAGTGAAAATGTGGTATATATATATGGTGCATACATACACCATGGAATACAATTCAGTCATCAAAAAGAATGAAATAAAGTCTTTTGCAGCATCATTCTAAGTGAACTAACGCTGGAACAGAAAACCAAATACCACGTGTTCTCACTTGTAAGTGGGAGCTAAACTAAGAATCCGCAAAGGCATATAGAGTGATATAAAGTAATATAATGGACATTGGAGACACAGAAAGGGGAAGGTGTGCAGGAGTGTAGGGATGAAAAAA
>NW_006944910.1:0-385 GCF_000164805.1 Carlito syrichta | reverse complement strand
TGGACTAACCTGGTTTGGGAGAGTAAATGTTGCATCTAGTATAAGACCTATATAGTGTGGGGAAACTCTAATTACTTTCCTTGGTTGTAAGATTCAGGGACGCCTTGATAAACTTGTTTAGGTACTTTTCTTTTCTTTTTTTTTTTTTTGAGTTGGAGTCTCACTGTGTCTCCCAGAGTGGATCACAGTGGCCACTCCCGGCCACCACAGCCTTGATCTGCTGGGCTCTGGCGATGCTTCCGCCTCAGCCTTCCAAATAGCTGGAACTACAGGTGTGCACTACCATGCCCAGCTGATTTTTGATTTATTGTAGAGATGAAGTCTAGCCAAGTTGCCCAGGCGAGTCACGAACCCGCGGGCTCAGGCAATCCACTCACCTCAGCCT
>NW_006944909.1:0-344 GCF_000164805.1 Carlito syrichta | reverse complement strand
TTGGTTTATATATTGGGCCCCAAATTCTCTTTTTTTCTGTGTGCCTCATTGTAAATGCTTTGTGATTACATGTATAAGATTAATTGGATACTTTGTTGCAGAGTACAGCATTATGTCTTAGGTAGAGAAATACTTGGGGATTCAATGGAAATACTCTTTTAAAAATATAAATTGTGTTAAAATATAAGGGATCGTGATTTTATATTTCCTTCATATATATAAGGGAATCTTTTCTCTAAGGATTGCACATCTGTAACATTTAATGAAAATTAACAAACAAAAAATACAGAGTGCACCAAGAAAATGCACACAAATTTTAAAAATGGAAAAAGCTGTATTAAATT
>NW_006944908.1:0-682 GCF_000164805.1 Carlito syrichta | reverse complement strand
AAGAATCCTAGATATCCAAAATTGTACAGTGGCTGTTTGCAAAGAGGGGAAGGCTTCAGTAACTGCCACACTGTATTCTCTTATGAGAGAAGAGAGAAAGTATTCTGAATGCCTCTCAAGTATACAAGAGCAGGATGGTAAGGTGTCTGCATCGCCCAGAGAGTCAGAGGTATAAAATTATACTTATACAATTATGGACAAAAGAATGAAAGCCAAAGGACAGAAGAGGAAAAGTTTACAGTCAGCTATCTCTTCCACCATTCTAGTGTTTGCTTCTAGTGGGCAGAGTACATTGTGAACATGAAAAAATGTTTAAAACACATTGGAAAGAAGACTCTAGTTCTGGAAGTTGACAGAAAGTAACTCCCATTATTGAAAGAATACAAGATCAAGGCTTATCTCAGAAACAATACCTAAAATTAGGGCAAAGAAAGGAAAGCAGAAGAGACATCAAGTTGAAACTGACTCATTCGGCATCGCCCAAGGAAGATAGAATTCAAGAAAAAGAATCTACAAAAGCCAAGGACCACATATCATTTCCTACAAGGTGCACTCATTGAACTTCATTCTCTTCTTCAGCCAAGTTACAAAAGAAGCTCTTTATTCCCTTCCTTTGGTCCTTAGAAACTGCAGTAAATTCAATCATCAGATACGCTGACATGATTTCAGAGTAACTGTAATG
>NW_006944907.1:0-720 GCF_000164805.1 Carlito syrichta | reverse complement strand
AAATGATAATTTGACATGCTTGTTACTTGACTTAACTTACCTCTTGAAATGTAATAGTAGCTTAATCAATCTACAGATTCAATGAAATAACCATTAAGTTAACATCTTTTCTTCTCAGACCTGGAAATTACAATAAAGAATTCATATGAAAGCATCAACAATCATGAATAGCCAAAAGAACCTTATCAAAAGAAACAAAGCAGGAGCTACCGTAATTCCAGACTTCAAGTTTTACTATATGTTTACAGTAATCAACACAGCCTGGTATTGGTACAAGAATAGGGCCATAGGCCAATGGATCAGGACAGAGAATGCAATGCTCAAAACCTCAACCAATTCATCTTTGAAATAATCTCAAAGACCTTCTGGGTAATGGAGAACATATTCAGTAAATGGTACTGGGATAAGGCTGAGAACATGCACAACATTAAAGCAGTACCCCTTTCTATCGCCATAGACATTACCTCTATATGGTTCAAAGACCAAAGTTAAAACAACAAATTTTTAAAATCTTAGAAAACGCAGGAGACACCATTAGGGAAACTGGAATTGGAAATTAATTCCTCTTCAGGCCCTAAATACCCATGCCTTAAGTCGTAAGACACGTGGGATCTCATCAAATTAATATATTTCTGCAAAACAAAAGAAACTGTCATAAAGGCAGGTAAACAGCCAACAGAAAGGGAAAAGCAATTCTCCACCTACATATCTGTAAAGAGG
>NW_006944906.1:0-645 GCF_000164805.1 Carlito syrichta | reverse complement strand
CATAAACATATGGAATATGAAAAATGAAATACATCAACATGAGAAAAGAATATACTTTTCTTGCTTTACTTAATTATGGTAGTAATGTTATATGCATTAAGTAGAGACATTTGAACTTTTACACTGGGATATTTGCCACGGTCGCCTACAAAACTAAAATGTTTTTTTGTTTGTTTTTGCATGATTGTAGTCACTACTGTTTTCTTTTTTTATTTTATTAGCTTTGGAGGTACAAATGGTTTTTGGTTACATTGATACATTGCATAGTGGCACAGATATGTGGGGTAAGAGGGTACCAACCGACCCTCCACTGTACCCAAAACGTGATTTTTTTTCATCCGTACACTCTTGCACACCTTCCCCTTTCTGTGTCTCCAATGTCCATTATAATACCTTATATCACTATATATGATTTTGCGGATTATTAGTTTAGATCCCAAGTACAAGTGAGAACACATGGTATTTGGTTTTCTGTTCCAGCATTAGTTCACTTAGAATGATGCTGCAAAAGACATTATTTCATTCTTTTTGATGATTGAACAGTATTCCATGGTGTATATATGCACCATATATATATACCCCATTTTCAGTCAGATCATTGGATGGGCATGCAGGTTGATTCCAAATCTTTGCAATTGTGAATTG
>NW_006944905.1:0-727 GCF_000164805.1 Carlito syrichta | reverse complement strand
CCTTTTTCTTCTATCTTGTCATTATTTATTTTTGTGATGCATTCTTTCAGAATTTATTTGACTCAGTTGCTACATAATTTTTTAAAATACTACTTTGTTCTTTAACTAGCTTAGTTCACATTGCTCTTCAGTGCTCCTATTGAGTTAAGGTTTTGTTTGGTTTGTTTTAATTGCATCTATTTTCCATCTGGTTTGTTAATTCTATTACTACAGGTATTATTTCTTCTCTTTAAAATCTATGTAGAAATAACTTGTATTTCCTCTTTTCTGAGACAAAGTTATTTACACTTAAATACTCATCATGTAATTGTGTAGTCAATTGTGTGTCTATTTTCTTTCTTTCCCTCTCAAATAAATTCTTCTTGCATATTTGAAAAATTATCCTTTGTTCTTATCTTTTTATTTGGAATTTTAAGTTAGTCTGTCTGTTATGTCTTTCCCCTTCAATTTATTAGTAAGTGTGCAAGATACGCTGCTATGTTATATTGACTCTTTTAGTATAGGGACCCTTTGTTCTTTTTGAGTGTTGCCAGTTGCCCAAGCTCCAATTTCTATCGGGCCCAACTATACAGAGCTATGTATTGAATTGTGTCCCACCAAAATTTGTATGTGAAAGCCCTAACTTCCAATGTGACTGTAACTGGAAAGAGGATTTTTAGGTAATTAAGTTAAAAGAAGTTATAGAGTGGGTCCTAATTCAAGAAGGTTGTTTCTTTATAGGTAGGAA
>NW_006944904.1:0-1016 GCF_000164805.1 Carlito syrichta | reverse complement strand
GAGGAAGCACAAGTTCATGAAAAAGCCAATGAGAGTAATAAGCTCCTCTATTTTTAGAACAGCATTATCTTAAAATTCTTGCATTTAGTAAGCCTCTAATACCAGTATTTATTAAGACACGTGAAACTAGACAGCTTATGGTGGCTGTAAGTGTTGAAACAGTTTGGTTTCTCTGAGAAATTGATTTTGCATGCAACTTTTACAGAATACAGTTGTACACAAGACCTATGTGTTCTTGTTGATACATTGCTTCTAGACTAGAAGTCACCTTCTCCTTACCTTATCTCTACCCTGAGGCTGCACAAGTATTCGCTTGTACTTCTTCCTAGCATTGAAGAGTTTTATAAGTAGGAGGTTTTGAGAGAAATTCTGTTTCAATATTTTCATTTTATATGTGAGAAAATGGAGGCTCAGAAAGGTCAGATTGACCTAGCCAAGTTTAATGTATCATTATCAGCTTGCAAAACCTGCCTTTATTGCCAGGCCTCTGCTCTGAGCAAAGACCAGCAACTGAGAGACATGGAATTTTCAATATTGCCTTTTTTTTGGTTTATTAGACAATAGTAGGAGATATTACTATCATCATCTTTAGTGTCTAATTTTGCTGCAGCAGGTCACGTACTTTTTTCAAGAGTTTGCTTTTAATCTAGGCTTCTTAGTGAGACCAACAGGTCGTTGTTTACCAAAATCAAGATTGGATTGTAATTCTAGGATAACTGCCTGATTGTTAGATCTAAAGAAAAGCTTCTTGAGGGAGAAACAAATTATTAAACTCTGGTCTTCAGGTTACTAATTTATGAAGTGGTTCTCATAATAATAACAGTCATCATTCTTAGATGGATAAAAATGATACATTACATATGATTTATATAAAGGAAGACAGTACCTTCTGGACAGACAAAAAAGAAAACCTGAAAAATGTATATAGTATTACAGAATTTATAAAAGGTATGTGGATATTATTGAAAATCAAGGCATGTAACAGATCATAGTATAGTAAACTACTAATAAATGAA
>NW_006944903.1:0-3978 GCF_000164805.1 Carlito syrichta | reverse complement strand
GAAACCTGAAATTTCACTTTGAATGCCAATAGCATTTTTAAAAAAACTGAAATCAATTTTATTGTTTAAAGCAGTTGTACATTCATAGCAAAATTGAACAGAAAGTACAGAACTCTAATACATCCTCTTCTCTCAAAATACCCAAAAGCATTTTTGTTGAGTTTAATTATAGATTGAGGGTTGCTTGTTTTTACATAATCCACCATCTATGTAGTTTTTAAAAAATTCGAATTAATGAATGTTACCATATATATCCTGATTAAAAACATTAGAAAGCATATTGCTAAATTGAAGGAATAGAGGGAGTATTTCTACTCCAGAGCAATAAAGTATATTCATTAAATCTAAAAAGTCCAGATCATTAAACATTATTTGTTTGATTTCTGTATATATTGGTTATACTCTATTTATTAATGGCTCTGTGAATATAACTGAAAATTTTGGATCGGATGACATAGTATCTATTTCTTTAGTCCTTGGGTTCTGGGATAAGTTGGAATATAAAATGTGACTGATTATAAAATAACTCATTTTAATAGAAAATGGGAAGCAGCAACTCTTGCAAAATGTTTCAGAATAAGAGAAAAGTACACTACAAACGAGAAAAGGAAAACACTAACTGGCTAGACAAATATATGACATTTTAGCACATAAAATTTCTCCTTTAACTAAAGAACTCTGTTCCATCAGGATTCCTCTCAGAACAAGTTCTTACTTTCTGAATCATCAGTGATAGCTACAGCTTTAATGACACCAAAGGGGTTAAAACTTAAATTCTGCGATTGCCCCTCATTGCTAAAAACACAGCTAAACCCCGGTGCCTCTCTGCTCTGTCACAAGCACCACTAACCCCTTCCTTTGGGGTTCTACTTCTCTGACCACTATGGCCAGCCCCAATCCCCTCCCTGAACTTTCATGCAATGATGCCGGACTCTCAGCACCATAAGTCTTAGAAGAGGTGTCCTGTGAACGTCAGTGCTCAGCCCCTCATGAAACTTGGTCTGAATCTGTCAGTGGATAGGAAGATGGATTTCACACTTAGAACCAGCATCACCATTGGTTAACAAAATTCCTCAGAGTGAGGCTTTTTATTTTTTTAGAGAATGTTTGAGAATTACCAAATAGTTTTAAAATTGTTTTCTTCTCTTATTTTTTTTTAAAGGGACTGTTTGATTTTAAAAATATATTTAACTTTCTAGTTGTATTGTTTTCTTTTCCTTGGATATTGTCTTTATGATTCTAGCTTTTGTGAGTTAATTGTGGTTTTTTAACTGCTCTAATACATGCTTGTGTGTGTGTGTGTGTGTATGTGAATGTGTGTGTGTATGTGTATGTGTGTATGTTTATGTGTGTGTGTATGTGTGTGTGTGTGTAGATGTAAATGTTCTATGTAAAGATAACTCACATCCTCTTTTTCCTGAGACCTCATCATCTGCCTCACCACCTCCTCCCACTCACAACCCTTATCCTTGTGTAGCCTTGGTGAACAAGCCAGACTTTAAGGTGAAGCCAGAAAGTAGTTTTATTCTTTCTTCTAACCCTGGTAATTCTTGAAATATCTTCAACTAGACATTTTCTTCTGTCTCGGATAAAAATTGACATGACTTTTCTGATTATTCAAGGTAATAAAAAATTTCCCCAGTCATTTCTGGATAGAAAGTCTCATTTCACTAATTTTGGGGTCCAGTTCAGGGTCAAAGCCAGTGCTACAAACTCCCCACTCCGTGAAATCTTTTCTGTTCCCTCAGCTTGTGCTGTTTTAAACACGAAGCCTGCAGTGAGAGTAGGGCACAGCCTCTTCCTAATTTCCCCAGCAAGTCCTTCTAACCTCTGAACCCCTCACCGAGCTGGGTTGGAGGGCATGGGAGAAAGATGCGGAGGAAGAAGCGGAGAAGCATCTGACATTGATCTCCCGCTGTTGATTACCGAGGTTTTTCACCTGTTCTCTTGCTTGGCCCTCTGACCACATATCCCTCGGTTCAGATCTTGCTTGTCTTAATACTGCTTGCTTTTGACTGCACTGCTGCTTCTGCAACATAAAAATCTGCAGCACCACAACCATCTACAGTTTCTTTGGGCTGAAAATGTGTCACTTTTACAGAATCTCTTTGAGGTACTATCTCTTAATTGGATAACCTTTAGTGAGGGGTTCACATGTAGGCGCTGGAGGATAAACGACCTTGTATTCATTAAGACTACAATTCTTGACCAGGCACAGTGGCTCAAGCCTGTAATCCCAGCACTTTGGGAGGCCGAGGCAAGAAAATTGCCTGAGCCCACAGGTTTGACACCAACCTGGACAACATGGTAACACCTCATCTCTACAACTAAAAAAAAAATTAGCTGGGCATGGCAGCACATGCCTATAATTCTGGATACTTGGAAGGCTGAGGCAGAAGGATCACCTAAGCCCAGCAGGTGGACACTGTGGTGGCCATGAGCATGCTGCTGCACTCCAACCTGGGCAAAACAAAGTGAGACTCCTACTCAAAAAAGAAAAAAAAAAGTACAGTTCCTTCTTAAGATAATACATATCGTATACTCCAAAAATTCTCAATGAAGTCCCTGTATTAAGATGAAAGGAAAGCAACCCTGACAATTTTTCCAAAAAACCCTCTAATTTCCAATGCATAACTCTGTCAACTTTAACTTATTTTCACCTTTGAGAAATAACCATAAAGCAGGTTGCCAACAAGGTCTTCATCAAGTTCTTCATTGGTTGTCTGACACTTTGCATTGGATTGTAGGGAAGAATTTACTGCTATTGCCTTGGTGGCTTCAGTGAAAATTGAGACAGAAAGTGTCTCAGTTAAATATCTTGTTACAGTGCCACTTCCTTTACAGTTTTATTTTTTTCTCCATCTGTTAATTTCTTTTTTTATACTTCATTTTATTTTTTTCGAGATATAAAACCTATCTGTTAATTTCTGAGAGTCCTTGACATTGCTCATAATTTTTCATTTTCTTATTATTTCTATTAGTTGTGTTTTATATATTTTGAAGTTGTATTGTTGGGTACATATGAGTTTACAATCATCATATGTACTTGGCAATTTTAACTTCTTAACTCTTTTAACTTTCACTATAAAACCTTCCTTTTTGGACACTTTAAATGCTATCTCTTTAATTCTATCTGGGTTGATAATAATATTGCTCTATTTTCTTATTGCTAGAGTTTTATAGGCATTTCTTTCATCATACTTTCTTAGTTTTCTTCTTTTTCTTCTTCTCCCTGTAGATTTATTATATGTGCATTGTTCTCTTTATTTCCTTTAATGTTTTAATAATTATAAATTTTATTTTAATTGTATAGTGCTTACCATTAAGTATTTAAAATATATTTAAGCTTTTATTTTTTTATCAATGTTCAAAATAAGAAAATTGTCATGTTTTATTTATTCTTTCCTATTTTATCAACTATGTTGATATTATTGCTATACCTCTGTCTTCCCAAATGTAAACCTTTTTCTTCTATCTTGTCATTATTTTATTTTTTGTGATGCATTCTGTCAGAATTTATTTGACTCAGTTGCCTACATAATTTTTTAAAATACTACTTTGTTCTTTAACTAGCTTAGTTCACATTGCTCTTCAGTGCTCCTATTGAGTTAAGGTTTTGTTTGGTTTGTTTTAATTGCATCTATTTTCCATCTGGTTTGTTAATTCTATTACTACAGGTATTATTTCTTCTCTTTAAAATCTATGTAGAAATAACTTGTATTTCCTCTTTTCTGAGACAAAGTTATTTACACTTAAATACTCATCATGTAATTGTGTAGTCAATTGTGTGTCTATTTTCTTTCTTTCCCTCTCAAATAAATTCTTCTTGCATATTTGAAAAATTATCCTTTGTTCTTATCTTTTTATTTGGAATTTTAAGTTAGTCTGTCTGTTATGTCTTTCCCCTTCAATTTATTAGTAAGTGTGCAAGATACGCTGCTATGTTATATTGACTCTTTTAGTATAGGGACCCTTTGT
>NW_006944902.1:0-601 GCF_000164805.1 Carlito syrichta | reverse complement strand
CCCCCACGCCCGACTGCCGCCTGCCCCCGGCCCTGGCCTGGGGCGGCCGCGCGGGGGGCGAAGAAGGGTGGGCTCACCGGGTTCCTCCGGGCTGGACGGCGCCGGGGCCGGTGGTTTGGCGCCCCGCGCCCGGGATCCCCCTGGGCGGGCTCCCTCAGGTAATCCTGGAAGTGGACCTGCCGGGTTCGCCACCGCCCCCGAGCCCCCACAGGCGACTGGCCGTGCCCGGCAGACGGCGGCCGCTCTAGCCCGCGAACGTGGTCAGACAGTCCATGCCGCGGGGCACGGGCCCAGGAAGTCGACGGCTGCGGCAGCGGCGGCCACCTTCAGGCCTCTGGGGGAACAGCCGGTCCGACCCGGTGGGGTGGGGGGGGAGGAGGAGGTTGGTTCTGCCCGCCTCAAGGGAAGCGGGTGGGGGCGGTGGGGGGGCGTCCTTCTCGGCCTCCGGGACCGACCATCAGGAAATTATGTGTCTGGGGGGGGGCAGAAGACAAAAAAGTTTTTGGAAAGTTTGTCTTGATGTTTTCAAAACGCCGAATCAGGCAGAAGGTAGTTGGTAAACTAGTTATATTCTTCCTGAAACCGACATAGGGTGGGAAAG
>NW_006944901.1:0-813 GCF_000164805.1 Carlito syrichta | reverse complement strand
ACACATTTTCATCATCCACTGCTCATTTGATGGGTATTTTTGTCAGTTTGGATATGTGTTAAGGAGTTATGAGATAAAATATATGAGTATTGAAGAACTTAGAAAATAGGAATAAGCACAAAGTATATGAATATATGTTCTGCCAGTCATTTTAAAGCAGTAAAACCTCGAAAATCCATTGAAGCAGAGAACTTCAATGGATCTATATATGTATGTAATTTAAATCTTGAACAAACTTTAGTATTAAAATCTCATTTAGCATGGCCTTTAAAAAGGAATCCTTCCTCACTTAACATTTATTTTACCTTTAGAATTTTTGTCTATGGAATTAGGAAATGAAAAAGGGAGAGGGGTACATTTTGTTTTTGCTCTAAAGGACATCAGCCAGATGTAGATTCCTCTTAAAGGTGCGGAATGGACCTTTAAAGTATTTGAATCAAGGATCATTTTGAATGGATTTTCAGTGGCTTAATTGAAAACAGTTGATATGAGACTAGCCTCTAGATAGATGAGAGAATTTATGAATACACGGGGTAACCTAACTAGGAGGTAATATATGATTAATATGTTAATAATTATGCCCAAACATATACATTTGCTGGTGCACACCTGTAATCCTGGCTACTTAGGAGGCTGAGGTGGGAGGATCTGTTGAGCCTAGGAATTCAATTCTAGCCTGAGCAACATAGTGAAACCCTGTTTCTAAAACAAAACAAACAAACAAACAAAAAACCCAAAACATTTATTGAGGCAGCTGTATCTGACACCCTTCTTCAATAGTAGCTTCAAAAGCTACACAAATTCTTGTGAAGC
>NW_006944900.1:0-4525 GCF_000164805.1 Carlito syrichta | reverse complement strand
ATTAACTCAAAGGAAGCCAAAAGCACTGGAAAAGTTCCCATATGCACGAAGTTAATACTGTTCGTCAGCGTTTAAAAAAATTATGTAACCATGAATATCTCGCCATTACAATTGATTGGGACGAAGCCACTGTTATGAAAGAAATCGAACAACACGCACAGTACAAACAGGAACAGAAAAGTTTCCAGGTCCTGCCACCTTTCCATGCACGAGACGCAAATATCAGCCAGGTTCCAGTGCGCTACGCTTTCTCCCCCAAAGAAGTCTCTGGCTTTTTGATTGTCAGCTAGGAAGTGGATCCCAACAGCTGGCAAGTATCAAGTAAAAAGACTGACAACCCAAGCCCAAACCCAGGCGGGCAGGATGTCGCCCGTGTCTCTGGAACTAAAACCAGGGACGTCAACTGGTTTGACATTTACCTCCAAGTGGGAGGGAAAAGAGAGGGGGCCATACCCTTGAAACACTTGGCGGAGTAAAGGAAATCGAGCCCAGGTGAGGAAAGCAGGAAGAGCCACCGCGCAGCCGAGGCTTCCGTCCCCGGGGCCAAACGCGTCCCTCAGTCCCCCAGTCCGCCCAGCAAACCTGCCCACGCCGGCCGCGCCCCCCCCCCCCCCCGACGCCCGACTGCCGCCTCCCCCCGGCCCTGGCCTGGGGCGGCCGCGCGGGAGGCGAAGAAGGGTGGGCTCACCGGGTTCCTCCGGGCTGGACGGCGCCGGGGCCGGGGGGATGGCGCCCCGCGCCCGGGATCCCCCTGGGCGGGCTCCCTCAGGTAATCCTGGAAGTGGACCTGCCGGGCTTCGCCACCGCCCCCGAGCCCCCACAGGCGATTGGCCGTGCCCGGCAGAAGGCGGCCGCTCTAGCCCGCGAACGTGGTCAGACAGTCCATGCTGCCGCGGGGCACGGGCCCAGGAAGTCGACGGCTGCGGCCACGGCGGCCACCTTCAGGCCTCTGGGGGAACAGCCGGTCCGACCCGGTGGGGTAGGTGGGGGGAGGGAATTGGTTCTGCCCGCCTCAAGGGGGGTGGGGCGTCCTTCTCTACCTCCGGGACCGACCATCAGGAAATTATGTGTCGGGGGGTGGGGGGGGGCAGAAGACAAAAAAGTTTTTGGAAAGTTTGTCTTGATGTTTTCAAAACGCCGAATCAACCAGAAGGTAGTTGAAAAACTAGGTATATTCTTCCTGAACCCGACATAGGGTGGGAAAGCTGGGGGATTTTAAGAAAAGTTTGTCTGTTCCGATGCTTTATCCCCCCGTCCTTCCGGCTCCAGTGGAGCAAGCCGGCCCCCTCCCTTCCCGCCCCGCCCCGTTTGGATCCGACAGTACTTTTGGGCCTGCGGAAGAGAGGGTGGGCACACAGCTTCTCGCCGGAGGTCAGAGTTGGGGTTGAAAGTGGCACAGGGGAGACTGCTGAAGTTGCTTCGAGTTCGGGAGCCTAGGAGGGTTTTTCAAATAACTGTCACAAAGTTTGTGGGGGGGGCGGTCTGTGTTGGGAAGGGGAAGAGGGAGGGGCGTATCACATAAAACCTTTGCAGTTTGTAATTACTATTTTTTTTTTTTGAGGAAGGGGGATACTTTTAATGTAAGAATGCAATCATAATTAAAATAAAACATTATTAGTCACATTTTAAGTTCATTGTGATATTGTGAACTGATGTTAGTGTTTGCCGTAATGTGAACACTTTAAGTGCAGATCTGTCTTTTAGGGACAGAGAAGTTAGGCAGAGAAAGGAGCATTTTTTACAGACATTTACTACCCGATTTTGTTTCCTGTGAGATCTGGTTATTCTCTTCCTTTCACACTTTCCCCATGCGTTAAACAAGTAAAGTGTCTTTCTTGGAATCATCAATAATATTAATGTATTTGAAGAAACGGTTTGAATTAGTAGGAAGTTGAAGAGCTAACCATTTCTAATTATGGACCCCAGAAAATCAGGAGTTAAGTTCCAGCCAAACTAACTCGTTTGTCACTCCCCACCCACACGTATACACACAACTTCACTTTTTTCCATTGGTTGATCTTTTTCCACATCCTCACCATTTCCAATTACAACTATTATTAGGTTAGATAAACGTCACCATCCTAACAGCATTACTTTTATGCCTGGTTAAAAATACAGAATGCTTAGGCTGCAACCCTGCCTCCCCACACCACCACCACCCCAGAGTATTTAATTCACAGTGTTTATGTGAAACAGGCCCAGAAATCACATCCAGCAATCATCCATGTTTTCAGGAGTGTTGCTTGGGAAAGGACTGCTTTAAACTTCCTTCTTTGCTTCCTGAGGGCCTATTTGGTAGGTGCTTCAATGGATAAAATGCTTGTGTACCCCCTAAATTCATATGTTCAAATCCTGACTCCAGTGTGATGGTGTTAGGAGGTGGAGCCTTGGATAGAATCCTCATGAATTTTATTAGTGCCCTTTTGAAAGGGACCTCAAAGAGTTCCCTTGCTTTCTGCCATATGAAAATACCTAGAAAAGACATCAGTTTGCAACCCAGAAGAAGGTAGGGTCCTCACCAGAAACCAACCATACTGGCACCCTGATCTCAGATTTCTATCCAGAACTGTGAGAAATAAATTTCTGTTGTTTATAAGCCCCTTGTTCTATGGTACTTTATTATGGCATCCGGAACTAACTAAAACAGATGGTAAATGGCTCCTGGTTATTTCTGAGAATTGCATTTGATAAGGAGGCATTACCATACTTAGCACCATTTCTAAATTCTACCAAAGGCTCAATAAGTTTTGAAAATCAAATTTCAGGCAGTTTCTCTTACCCATGCTAGCTCTGGCATGTCTCTCTTTCCTTCCTCTCTTCTTTCGCTAATAAATTTTGTTTTAAAACTTAAAAAAAAATCAAATTTCAGTGACTTAAGTTTAATCCTGATTAAGTTGAAATACTTTTTCAAAGATATGTTTTACATTTTGACATTGAGTTTGTGATAAACATATCCACACAGTGTTTGAGTTTTTAAAATATTTTATTTTATTTTAAAGATGTGGGGTACAATTCAGGGTCAGGTCTGCAAGTGGTGATAATACAGGTAAAGTTTGGGCCTACCTTTGGTCCCCCCTTTGCCTGATTTGAAATCAGGTACCCTTATTGGTGTTATGTATCCATCCTCTGGCAGTTTCTGGCTACTGCCAATCACTTTCTTATAGTATTATGGTAAATGTTTGGGGTCCGTTTATGAGTGAGTACATGTGGCACTCAGTTCTTTGTTTCTATGATATATCATTGACTATTATAGACTCTAATCCCTCCAAGTTGCTCTGAAGTTCATATTTTGTTCTTCTTTATAGCTGCATAATATTCCATTGTGTATATGTAGCACTTTTTTTTATCCAGTCTAGTTTTGATGGGCAACACAGTTGGTTCCATGTTTTTGTTATTGTAAATAATGCTGCAATAAATGTGTGTCCAGGTATCTTTTTTGTAGAGAGATTTGTAGAGAGATTTAAAATACCTCTGGGTATTTTCCAAGAAGGGGGATTGCCAGATCATATTGGAAGATCAATTTCTTGATCTTTTAGGAATCACCACATTATTTCCCATAGAAGTTAAACTAGTTTGCATTCCCACCAACAGTGTAGAAGTGTTCTCTTTTCACCATATCCTCTCTGGCAGCTATTCTTTTTGTTTTATGAATGATAAACATCCTTACTGGAGCTAGGTGGTATCTCAAGGTGGATTTGATTGCATTTCTCTGATAAGTGAGGCTGAGCATTTTTTCATATGTCTGTTGGCTGCTCATATGTCTTCTTTTGACAAGTGTCTATTCATGTTTTTTGCCCACTTTTTAATGGAGCTGTTTGCTTTTGTTTTGTTTTGTTTTATTTTATTTTATTTTATTTTCCTTTCAGCACATTTGAGGTCCTTGTAAATCCTGGATGTTAGGCCTTTGTCAAATATGCAGTTGGCAAATATTTGTTTCCCATTCTTCGGGCTGTCTCCTGCTCTCTTGATGGTTTCTTTTGCTTTTCAGAAAATGTTTGAGTTTTTTGTACCTGATTAGAGCTGCACATTTATATCTGACCTTAGAAGGAGTCTGTATTCTGCCAGTTCAAATATAAATTTGCAGGTACAAAGTACGTAGTTTTTTCTGCTTCTGTTTCATGGAAGACTAGAACTACTGGAGAAAAAAATGTATTGCCTTGATGACTGAGTGCCTTACAATTTTTTAATTTAAACTCAGCTGAGCCTAATGTCTTTAAAATCCTTTTACCATATTGTCTGCTTTCTCTTTTATGCTCTACATTTGTTGTCTGAACTGTCATAATTCTCCTGAAGTTACCAAATTCATCACTTGAACATGTTACTTTGCCTTCTATATGACCCAGAAAATCATAGGCCTTCACTATGAACACTCATTTTTCTTTCCCTTTTCTCTTTAATCTACATCAAGCTCCTCTCACTATCTTGCCTTAGAAGGAGGTCCTTATTCCTGTCCATGCCTTTCCTCCAATTTACTTTTGATAGTCTGGGTTATGTTGTCTATAATTTGACAACCTTATATTCTCTG
>NW_006944899.1:0-622 GCF_000164805.1 Carlito syrichta | reverse complement strand
GGGAACAGCCGGTCCGACCCGGTGGGGTAGGTGGGGGGAGGAAAATTGGTTCTGCCCGCCTCAAGGGGGGTGGGGCGTCCTTCTCTACCTCCGGGACCGACCATCAGGAAATTATGTGTCGGGGGGTGAGGGGGGGGCAGAAGACAAAAAAGTTTTTGGAAAGTTTGTCTTGTTGTTTTAAAAACGCCGAATCAACCAGAAGGTAGTTGGAAAACTAGGTATATTCTTCCTGAAACCGACATAGGGTGGGAAAGCTGGGGGATTTTAAGAAAAGTTTGTCTGGTCCGATGCTTTAGCCCCCCGTCCTTCCGGCTCCAGTGAAGCAAGCCGGCCCCCTCCCTTCTCGCCCCGCCCCGTTTGGATCCGACAGTACATTTGGGCCTGCGGAAGAGAGGGTGGGCATACAGCTTCTCGCCGGAGGTCAGAGTTGGGGTTGAAAGTGGCACAGGGGAGACTGCTGAAGTTGCTTCGAGTTCGGGAGCCTAGGAGGGTTTTTCAAATAACTGTCACAAAGTTTGTGGGGGGGGGCGGTCTGTGTTGGGAAGGGGAAGAGGGAGGGGCGTATCACATAAAATCTTTGCAGTTTGTAATTTCTTTTTTTTTGGAGGAAGGGGGATACTTT
>NW_006944898.1:0-856 GCF_000164805.1 Carlito syrichta | reverse complement strand
TCACATATAAAATGATAATATTGAAACAGAGTTTCTCTCAAAACCTCCTTACCTTATAAAAGTCTTCAGTGCTAGGAAGAAGTACAAGTGAATACTTGTGCAGCCTCGGGGTAGAGATAAGGTAAGGAGAAGGTGGCTTCTAGTCTAGAAGCAACGTATCAACAAGAATACATAGGTCTTGTGTACATCTGTATTCTGTAAAAGTTGCATGCAAAATCAATTCCTCAGAGAAACCAAACTGTTTCAACACTTACAGCTACCATAAGCTGTCTGGTTTCAGGTATCTTAATAAATACTGGTATTAGCGGCTTACTAAATGCAAGAATTTTAAGATAATGCTGTTCTAAAAAATAGGAGGAGCTTATTACTCTCATTGGCTTTTTCATGAACTTGTGCTTCCTCTAGAAAAATTCCAAAATCTATCTGCCCTTGGAATTGCAAATTCTATACAGTTATCTCTTCCTGGGGTAAGCAATCCAGTCTCCTAACAAAGTGTCTACAATTTCTCCAGTGTCTCTGCTCCGGCCATCAGCTCAGGATGGTATTGACAACAGTGTCCAGTACCTCTTTCTAGCCACGCATGGATAGGGCCAACCTTTACAAACATTCTAGCAAAATTATGCTAGCTGTGGTTGCTGCCCAGAGTCAGAACTCCACTTCAGCTGCCTCTTATCCAGGTAGTTTTTGAGTGGGATATCACAAGAAGCACAGAAAATAAGTTATGCTCACTCAGTGACTTCACTATGATGTTAATGACCAGAACATAGCTGGTCCTTCCCTGGCTATGACAGACCAGTATGATAAAACGTCATATCCCAATGTCATGGTCCCTTTGTATCCATCCATGTCTGCCAGG
>NW_006944897.1:0-638 GCF_000164805.1 Carlito syrichta | reverse complement strand
AAGCCACTGTTATGAAAGAAATTCGAACAACACGCACAGTACAAACAGGAACAGAAAAGTTTCCAGGTCCTGCCACCTTTCCATGCACGAGACGCAAATATCAGCCGGGTTCCAGTGCGCTACGCTTTCTCCCCCAAAGAAGTCTCTGGCTTTTTGATTGTCAGCTAGGAAGTGGGTCCGAACAGCTGGCAAATATCAAGTAAAAAGACTGACAACCCAAACCCAAACCCAGGCGGGCGGGATGTCGCCCGTGTCTCTGGGACTAAAACCAGGGACGTCAACTGGTTCGACATTCACCTCCCAGTGGGAGGGAAAAGAGAGGGGGCCATAGCCTTGAAACACTTGGCGGAGTAAAGGAAATCGAGCCCAGGTGAGGAAAGCAGGAAGAGCCACCGCGCAGCCGAGGCTTCCGTCCCCGGGGCCAAACGCGTCCCTCAGTCCCCCAGTCCGCCCAGCAAACCTGCCCACGCCGGCCGCGCCCCCCCCCCCACGCCCGACTGCCGCCTCCCCCCGTCCCTGGCCTGGGGCGGCCGCGCGGGAGGCGAAGAAGGGTGGGCTCACCGGGTTCCTCCGGGCTGGACGGCGCCGGGGCCGGGGGGATGGCGCCCCGCGCCCGGGATCCCCCTGGGCGGGCTCCC
>NW_006944896.1:0-643 GCF_000164805.1 Carlito syrichta | reverse complement strand
GAGATAATCTCCCTAACATAAGAGCCTGGAGGAACAGGGGAGTATCATGTCTGTCTTGCAGGAGTTTGCCTACTCAAAGTCCAGCCATTTGATTGCCATTATACCTTCCTACCAACCCCTTCCAACCAAAGCTGACATTTTATTGGGAACCTGACCTCCCTATTGGCTATCTCATAGCTTCAACTGCCATCTTGGTGACATCACTCTCCCACCAAACCTACCCCCACTGGGTAGAATCTTGGAGTTACCATGGAATTGTCTGTAATACATTTGAATCATCCCAAGAGACCAGAGGCCAGTGTGGCCAGTGACTTTCCTACCGGACACATGAGTTCTTTGACTTTAGCCACAAACACAACCTCTAGTATCAACTCCACATCCCTTATATCTACAACTGATGTTTCCTCCTCTCTGACCATTTCAGGTAAGAAAAGAAAATGTTAACCTTTTTTTTCATTAGATTTATTTCCTTCTAAATTCAGTAGAAGAGTTAAAAGAGCCTGGGTTAATGAGGGCAAATCTTCAACTAGAAATCTAGAGACCTAATTTCAGTTTTGTTTTGACATCCGCTTTCAGTAAATCCTTTACATAACTTTGTGAGACAAAATCTGTTTCCTCTTCTGTTACATGATGATAATGATCC
>NW_006944895.1:0-881 GCF_000164805.1 Carlito syrichta | reverse complement strand
GTTATCCCATTTGGTGACAGGCTTCTTTAACACAGCTCAGCCCTATTTAGATTTTCTTTTTATTTTAACAATTAAAACAGTATCTTTCAGTTATTACAACTCAGTTATTTCATTTTAACATTTTAATCACATATTTAGTTTGAATCTTAATCAATGTCTCTATCTCTGTTCCCATACTAGGTTGTGTTTGAAGTGGCGGAAAGGTGTGGTTTAGCTCTCACAAATTTCTCCATCCCCTTCATGATGCATAACTTCTTTGAGGTTGGGTTATGAGAACAAAATGGAAGCTGTTTTTCACTTTTCCATTTCAGTCCTCCTCCTTTGCCCATTGATGGGAGGATGATAATGATGGTTAGAAATAGTGAAAGTAGTGATGGAAGCAGTTCTGCTAAAATGGCTTCTTCAACATACAAGTGCTGACCTCAGTAGCCAGCAGTTCTTTCAACTTGGAATGTAGACCACAAACATCTTTTAATACCAGCCATAGCCCTTAGCTGCAAGTTGTTGGACTGGATACCTAAAACCATTCTGCTTCACAGCATGTATATTAGTGTTATATGTATGTATGTATGTATGAATAGAGTTTATGAAAAATGAAGTAAAATGAGAACATACTAAATTTTACTATCTAAATTATTTTACATGCCCAGGAAGAACTGTTTAATATTTCTTAAATTGAATAATTATCCCTGATAATCATTTTGTAATTTTGAATTTTAAATGTTTCTTTTTACCTGAGAATCTTTTCCTGTCTCTCAGTTTGCTAAGAGTTATTGAATTATTTAGTAATTATGACTTCAGGGGTATACAGAGCTGAGCTAAAAGGTTCACATAGCCTTCAAGAAGTTTATTTTCTAGGAACAAAACAAGAAATTGTGCTT
>NW_006944894.1:2329-4127 GCF_000164805.1 Carlito syrichta | reverse complement strand
CATTATTCATAATAGCCACAAAGTAGAAATAATCCAAATGTCCATCAACTAATGAATAGATAAATAAAATGTGATACATGTATACAATGGAACATCATTTGGCAGTAAAAAGGAATGAAGTACCAATACATGCTACAACGTGAATTAGTCTCAGAAACATTAAGTAAAACAACCCAGATCTCCAAAATAAATTTTATATGATTCCATTTATATAGAATGTCTATAAAAGGTAAATCCATAGAGACAGCAGGTAGATTAGTGGTTACTTAGGGCTTCAAGTGAGACTGGGAAGTGGTTACAAATGCATAAGAGGTTTCTTTTTGATGTGATGCAAATGTTCAAAGATTAGATTTTGGTGACGGTTTTACAACGGTGTAATTATAGTCAGGTAAATTGTATAATTTTAACAGGTGAATTTTATGGTCCGTAAATTATATATCAATAAAGGTGTTTTTTTTTTTTTTTTTAACGAGGTGAAGGGTAGTTTTAGAAGCAGTCGAGATATATAGGAAACTTTTTTTTAAAAAAGCTGAGAGGGACTTATGTGGCTGATCTGGATATGTAGGTAGGATAAGGAGAAAGAGGAAAGCCACTATAGTGGAGGGAGATGAAGCATACAACAGAGAATATAAGGTTGTCAAATTATAGACAACATAAACCAGACTATCAAAAGTAAATTTGGAGGAAAGGCATGGACAGGAATAAGGACCTCCTTCTAAGGCAAGATAGGGAGAGGAGCTTGATGTAGATTAAAGAGAAAAGGGAAAGAAAAATGAGTGTTCATAGTGAAGGCCTATGATTTTCTGGGTCATATAGAAGGCAAAGTAACATGTTCAAGTGATGAATTTGGTAACTTCAGGAGAATTATGACAGTTCAGACAACAAATGTAGAGCATAAAAGAGAAAGCAGACAATATGGTAAAAGGATTTTAAAGACATTCGGCTCAGCTGAGTTTAAATTAAAAAATTGTAAGGCACTCAGTCATCAAGGCAATACATTTTTTTCTCCAGTAGTTCTAGTCTTCCATGAAACAGAAGCAGAAAAAACTACGTACTTTGTACCTGCAAATTTATATTTGAACTGGCAGAATACAGACTCCTTCTAAGGTCAGATATAAATGTGCAGCTCTAATCAGGTACAAAAAACTCAAACATTTTCTGAAAAGCAAAAGAAACCATCAAGAGAGCAGGAGACAGCCCAAAGAATGGGAAACAAATATTTGCCAACTGCATATTTGACAAAGGCCTAACATCCAGGATTTACAAGGACCTCAAATGTGCTGAAAGGAAAATAAAACAAAACAAAAGCAAACAGCTCCATTAAAAAGTGGGCAAAAAACATGAATAGACACTTCTCAAAAGAAGACATATGAGCAGCCAACAGACATATGAAAAAATGCTCAGCCTCACTTATCAGAGAAATGCAATCAAATCCACCTTGAGATACCACCTAGCTCCAGTAAGGATGGTTATCATTAATAAAACAAAAAGAATAGCTGCCAGAGAGGATATGGTGAAAAGGGAACACTTCTACACTGTTGGTGGGAATGCAAACTAGTTTAACTTCTATGGGAAATAATGTGGTGATTCCTAAAAGATCAAGAAATTGATCTTCCAATATGATCTGGCAATCCCCCTTCTTGGAAAATACCCAGAGGTATTTTAAATCTCTCTACAAATCTCTCTACAAAAAAGATACCTGGACACACATTTATTGCAGCATTATTTACAATAACAAAAACATGGAACCAACTGTGTTGCCCATCAAAACTAAACTGGATAAAAAAAAGTGCTACAT
>NW_006944894.1:0-1675 GCF_000164805.1 Carlito syrichta | reverse complement strand
AAAACTCAAACACTGTGTGGAATATGTTTATCACAAACTCAATGTCAAAATGTAAAACATATCTTTGAAAAAAGTATTTCAACTTAATTAGGATTAAACTTAAGTCACTGAAATTTGATTTCTTTTAAGTTTTAAAACAAAATTTATTAGCGAAAGAAGAGAGGAAGGAAAGAGAGACATGCCAGAGCTAGCATGGGTAAGAAAAACTGCCTGAAATTTGATTTTCAAAACTTATTGAGCCTTTGGTAGAATTTAGAAATGGTGCTAAGTACGGTAATGCCTCCTTATCAAATGCAATTATCAGAAATAACCAGGAGCCATTTACCATTTGTTTTAGTTAGTTCCGGATGCCATAATAAAGTACCATAGAACAAGGGGCTTATAAACAACAGAAATTTATTTCTCACAGTTCTGGATAGAAATCTGAGATCAGGGTGCCAGTATGGTTGGTTTCTGGTGAGGACCCTACCTTCTTCTGGGTTGCAAACTGATGTCTTTTCTAGGTATTTTCATATGGCAGAAAGCAAGGGAACTCTCAGGTCCCTTTCAAAAGGGCACTAATACAATTCATGGGGATTCTATCCAATGCTCCACCTCCTAACACCATCACACTGGAGTTAGGATTTCAACATGTGAATTTAGGGGGAACACAAGCATTTTGCCCATTGCAGCACCTACCAAATCGGCCCTCAGGAAGCAAAGAAGTCCTTTCCCAAGCAACACTCCTGAAAACATGGATGATTGCTGGATGTGATTTCTGGGCCTGTTTCACATAAACACTGTGAATTAAATACTCTGGGGTGGTGGTGGTGTGGGGAGGCAGGGTTGCAGCCTAAGCATTCTGTATTTTTAACCAAGCATGAAAGTAATGCTGTTAGGATGGTGACATTTATCTAACCTAATAATAGTTGTAATTGGAAATGGTGAGGATGTGGAAAAAGATCAACCAATGAAAAAAAATGAAGTTGTGTGTATACGTGTGGGTGGGTGGGGGGGTGACAAACTTGAGTTAGTTTGGCTGGAATTTAACTCCTGATTTTCTGGGGTCCATAATTAGAAATGGTTAGCTCTTCAACTTCCTACTAATTCAAACCGTTTCTTCAAATACATTAATATTATTGGTGATTCCAAGAAAGAGAGTTTGCTTGTTTAACGCGTGGGGAAAGTGTGAAAGGAAGATAATAACCAGATCTCACAGGAAACAAAATCGGGTAGTAAATGTCTGTAAAAAATGCTCCTTTCTCTGCCTAACTTCTCTGTCCCTAAAAGACAGATCTGCACTTAAAGTGTTCACATTACGGCAAACACTAACATCAGTTCACAATGTCACAATGAACCTAAAATGTGACTAATAATGTTTTATTTTAATTATGATTGCATTCTTACATTAAAAGTATCCCCCTTCCTCCAAAAAAAAAAAAAGTAATTACAAACTGCAAAGGTTTTATGTGATACGCCCCTCCCTCTTCCCCTTCCCAACACAGACCGCCCCCCCCCACACACTTTGTGACAGTTATTTGAAAAACCCTCCTAGGCTCCCGAACTCGAAGCAACTTCAGCAGTCTCCCCTGTGCCACTTTCAACCCCAACTCCGACCTCCGGCGAGAAGCTGTGTGCCCACCCTCTCTTCCGCAGGCCCAAAGTACTGTCGGATCCAAACGGGGCGGGGCGAGAA
>NW_006944893.1:0-876 GCF_000164805.1 Carlito syrichta | reverse complement strand
CTTCCCTGGATGCGGGGGACCAGCCCCTGCAAAGAGAATTAGGAGGTCCCTTGGAAGATGTGGCAGCGTCGGCGAATATTCTGGGAGAATAGAAGGGAAGAAAGAGACTGGAATCTGTCTAGTGCAGAAGCCATTTATTGGGGACAAACGTGAGTCTTTTATCCCAAATTTTTACATGTCAAATCACAAGACTTTCACGTGGGCACAAGCCAGGTAGGTGAGGGGCGTCCCCCACCCACCAGGTGTTTCCTTAGGAATGAGGAAGGAGGATCTTAATCAAATCACAAGAGTTTACATGAACACAAAGCCAGCCCACCAGGCATTTTCCCCCAAGCATGAGGAAGGTCAATCCCAAAATCATCTCACTGTTCCTTATGCTTGGTTTATGTTCCTCAAAAGCAATACAACAGTTTTAATATCATAAAATCCCAATAGTCAATAACTTCTAAAACTTATGCATACTCAACACCTAATGACTGACTTAAATCCTAATACCTTCTTATTCTGTGCTAACTTTACCTGTACTATAAAAAGACTCTTAGAGGTCAGACCAGTACCTAAAGAATATGGCCCAGTTCAAAGATCACACTGGGCCATTTCCACAAACAATTGATTATGATCTCTTAACAAAATGGATATTCTAAAAATCCTATGTATCTATCTTAATTTCCATAAAAGTTTCTAATTCCTTATCCTGATATATAAGGCTGATCATCAGCAATAAAGCTTCTGAAATAAAACCCAAACACAAACTATAATTGTACTAAAGCCAAAATCACAATTAGTAGAAGGTGGGAGCAATGAAATTTCAAAGGTTAGTTGTATTCTTATAGAACATTATGGTATCATGGTTGATCATGCTCAGACTAACATAAT
>NW_006944892.1:0-1608 GCF_000164805.1 Carlito syrichta | reverse complement strand
CCCAGTGGGTTTAGGAGGTTTTTCAAAGATGAGTTGGTTGAGGATTTGAGCATTTCATTCTCTGTCCTGATCCATTGTCTTATTGACATATTCTTGTACCAATATCAGGCTGTGTTGATTACTGTAAACATATAGTTAAATTTGAAGTCTGGAACTGTGATACTTTCTACTTTGTTTCTTTTGTTAAGTTTATTTTGGATATTCATGATGTTTTACGGTTTTATATGAATTCTTTTTTTGTAATTTCCAGGTCTGAGAAGAATGATGTTAACTTAATGGCTATTTCATTGAATCTGGAGATTGACTAAAAGGCTCATTTTTACATTAAAAGAGGTAAGTAAATTCAGGGAAAGAAGCATGTCAAATTGTCATTTATGACATCAGCCTCAGAACTTTGACATCATAATGGAAGGTACCTTGACTACTGAGCAATCCTTATGCTTCAAGCACTTGTGTACAGTGCTAGGCCAAATGCGGAAGACACGTTGGATTTCATTCCAAAGAAGTGAGTGTAACCATGAGCTCACATGGTGAACACATTCAAAAATTTCTCCAGGTGAAAGTGACAAATGAAGAATCCTCTAAACGAGGTAGTCTTTTTTTTTTAGTAGTCTCTATTGAGAGATCTGACATACTCCCAAACAGAAAGGGGACCTGAGTGAGTTGTCCATGAGGTAGTCTTTTATTATTATGATCATGGTGTCCTGTTGGAGCTTGGTTGTAGCACAACCAAATAATATTTTGGCACTTACTTTAGCGTAGAAACTTTTGGATGTTTTTAGTATTGTGTAATAGCCTTTGAGCAGTTTTTGCTATAGGATTTGAACATAGCCTTTGCGAATATCATAATCAATTTTCCAGAATTATTAATTATCTAAATTTTTAAACAAATGCATAGCCCAAATACTTACTACTTTGTAAATCTCAGTGATATTTTGGTTTATACATATTGGGCCCCAAATTCTCATTTTTCTGTGTTCCTCATTTTATATGGTTGGTGATTAAAATTATTAGATTAATCGGGTACTTTGTTGCAGAGTACAGCATTATGTCTTAAGTAGAGAAAATACTAGGGGATTCAATGGAAATACACTTTTAAAAATATAAATTGGGTAAAAATATAAAAGGAATGTGATTAATTTTCTATAAGGATTGCACTCTGTAACATTTAATCAAAATTAACAAGCAGAAAATACAGTGTGCACCACGAAAATTTATGCAAATTTTAAGAATGAAAAAAGGTGTATTAAATTATGATGCTGTTTTATTTTCTAAAATTTTTAAGATTTATTTTGCATTCTGCCTTTTGAATAGCACTTAGGTACACTGAATCTGAAGGTTCAGTTTTCTAAGAATGATATAGATCTGAAGTCTCAACAAGTTTCAATTTAGGCAGAATAAAACATTCAGAATTTATGTGAGAAACACCTTAATTGTCAATGTTGAAGGCAGAATTATACCATGTATTCCAACATATTAAAAGAAAAAGGTGCTATCATTGGAGTTTTTACAATACTTAAAAAATAAATCCCTGCATAATGAATACTTTTAGGCCCAACCCTGAATTGTAACCATTTTTAAAGTAAAAAAATTAAAAATACAATAAAG
>NW_006944891.1:0-3375 GCF_000164805.1 Carlito syrichta | reverse complement strand
GTTATATACACACACACACACACACACACACACACACACACACACACACACACACACGAACACATTTTCATCATCCACTACTCATGTGATGGGTATTTTTGTCAGTTTGAATATGTGTTAAGGAGTTATGAGATAAAATATATGAGTATTGGAGAGTTTAGAAAATAGGAATAAGCACGTATGAATATATGTTCTGCCAGTCATTTTAAACCAGTAAAACCTTGAGAACTTCAATGGATCTATATATGTATGTAATTTAAATCTTGAACAAACTTCAGTATTAAAATCTCATTTAGCATGGCCTTTAAAAAGGAATCCTTCCTCATTTAACATTTATTTTATCTTTAGAATTTTTGGCTATGGAATTAGGAAATGAAAAGGGGAGAGGGGTACATTTTGTTTTTGCTCTAAAGGACATCAGCCAGATGTAGATTTCTCTTAAAGGTGTGGAATGGACCTTTAAAGTATTTGAATCAAGGATCATTTTGAATGGATTTTCAGTTGCTTAATTGAAAACAGTTCATATGAGACTAGCCTCTAGATAGATGGGAGAACTTATGAATACACGGGGTAACCTAACTAGGTGGTAATATATGATTAATATGTTAATAATTATGCCCAAACATATACATTTGCTGGTGCACACCTGTAATCCTGGCTACTTAGGAGGCTGAGGTGGGAGGATCTGTTGAGCCTAGGAATTCAATTCTAGCCTGAGCAACATAGTGAAACCCTGTTTCTAAAACAAAAAAACAAAAAACAAAAACAAAAACAAAAAACATTTATTGAGGTAGCTGTATCTGACACCCTTCTTCAATGGTAGCTTCAAAAGTGACACAAATTCTTGTGAAGCTGCCTTAGGAATTCATTGTATGTCATGGTGCCTGCTAGTCTCTGACAGATTAGAGAGGTCTTGTGATGCTGAAGTGTGACTACAGTGAGGTGGTAGGTACATCCTACCCTGAACTTCCTGAAAGAATTTGGACAAGTTGCTTTATTTCTTTAGGCCTATATTTTCTTATTTGTAAATGAAGTTGAGTTGGATGATTTCAAAGTTTCTCAATTCTAGAGCATTTTTCTTAGGAGTGGAACTAGTGAAAACCAGTAGACTTTTGAGAGGCAGCATATACATGTACAAGTAAAAAATACATTTAAAAAAATTAATTTCTAGCCAGTCTTCATTTAAAATGAAAATTCTGTTCTTTGAAGCTGCTTATCAGATGAGTTTTGGCTCTAGGGTTATTCTTTGCACTTGTGTCCTTCAGAATGAGTATCTCTCAGTTTGTTTGAAGAATTTCTTCTGCCCTTTCTACTTGAGATTACCCTTATTTTAGTTTTTTATAACTGAAAACTGCTAGTTTCCTGCTGTCACAGTTCCTTCAATTTTATAAAAGTCCTATGTATTTTAGCAGCATTTCTTGTATAGACACTTCCACACTTTTAGATTGACGGCGTTCCTGGAAACTGTTTGATGAGGTGATCTTACCCTTCACCATTCATGTTCAGTAATGGTGCTGATAAAATAGTTTTACCATTGACAGATTAAGGATAGTCCAGATAAAACTTTGGTCAAGTGTTTCTGATTTTACTCTTTCTGTAAACAAATCACTTACTGGAATGTTGGTTTTTCTCCTGCCTTTACTACTCTCCAAGGTGGCTACTTTTGCTCTTACCAGTTTTTAGTGTTTGCTGGCTCTAACATTATAACCCACACAGGGAAACATAGAGATTTAGACATAGTAAGGACATTATCACACCACTGAGCTAGTTAATAAAAATTACAAAGGAAACATCTTATGTGCTTGCTCCTGCTCAAGAGGTACATATTTGATTTAAAAATTTTTGTACTTTAGAGATTAGCTTTTGTTTGGGGGCATGACCATAATCTATGAATGTATAACTTTTAAAGGTATGCACTTTGCTAGACTATAATATAATAAATACACATAGATAAATTCTACTAGTTAAAACTTCTGGCTTACTGTAATGTAAACATGAAATAGTTTTTAATCATAAACTGCCCTATCATATCAACCACATTATCCCATTTGGTGACAGGCTTCTTTAAACACAGCTCAGCCTTATTTAAATTTTCTTTTTCTTTTAACAATTAAAACCGTATCTTTCAGTTATTACAACTCAGTTATTTCATCTTAACATTTTAATCTGAATTTTAGTTTGAATCTTAATCAATCTTTCTATCTCTGTTCCCGTACCAGGTTGTGTTTGAAGTGGAGGAAAGGTGTGGTTTACCTCTCACAAATTTCTCCATCCCCTTCGTGATGCATAACTTCTTTGAGGTTGGGTTATGAGAACAAAATGGAAGCTGGTTTTCACTTTTCCATTTCAGTCCCCCTCCTTTGCCCATTGATGGGAGGATGATAATGATGGTTAGAAATAGTGGAAGGTAGTGATGGAAGCAGTTCTGCTAAAATGGCTTCTCCAACATACAAGTGCTGGCCTCAGTAGCCAGCAGTTCTTTCAACTTGGAATGTAGACCACAAGCATCTTTTAATACCAGCCATAGTCCTTAGCTGCAAGTTGTTGGACTGGATACCTAAAACCATTCTGCTTCACAGCATGTATATGTGTTATATGTATGTATGTATGAATAGAGTTTATGAAAAACGAAGTAAAATGAGAGCATACTAAATTTTACCATCTAAATTATTTTACATGCCAAGGAAGAACTGTTTAATAATATTTCTTAAATTGAATAATTATCCCTGATAATCATTTTGTAATTTTGAATTTTAAATGTTTCTTTTTGCCTGAGAATCTTTTCCTGTCTCTCAGTTTGCTAAGAGTTATTGAATTATTTAGTAATTATGACTGCAGGGGTATACAGAGCTGAACTAAAAGGTTCACATAGCCTTCAAGAAGTTTATTTTCTAGGAACAAAACAAGAAACTGTGCTTTATTGAATTGAGGCTTTGAATTATAAACTCATTAAAACAAATTATGGGACAGAATTAATTTCACTTTAGGTGTACACCAGAAAAATCCCATGTGCTGAATCTATACACCTGAAGAAGAAGAGATCAGAAGCCTGAGATTGATATTCTTGTTACTGGTTCATTTTTAATAATCATGGAAAATAAGCCAAGACATGGAATAAAAATAATAATTATAACCAACATTTATATAGTGCTTAATGTGTTTTAAGCACTAGTTAACAACCCTCAGCAACAACCCTATGGGGTAATTAATATTAGCATTTTCATTTTACTAGTGAGAATGTTGAGGTCCATTAATGATCCTGAACAAGAAATTCATTACTGTAATGGGTATTAGGCATAGGAATCTAAAATATGTTATAGGAGTGTGTAACAGGAGTTCCTATCCCAATGGGATGGGGGAGTATAAAAAATCATG
>NW_006944890.1:0-871 GCF_000164805.1 Carlito syrichta | reverse complement strand
AATAAATGCTTCTATACAGCAAGTGGGCTGAAAAGTAGAACAACATCTTTGGAAAACAGTGTGATGGTTTGTAAAGGGACAAGATGTTGACCTACCATGTGACTCAGCAATTTCCCTATCGAGAATATAGCTGCAGGAACTCGAATCATTTTAACAAAAATATACCTTCACCAGCATGTTTTATGAATCTCTAATCACAATTGCAAAAAAAAACATGGTACCAACCATGTTTCCCATCAAAGCTGGAATGGGTAAAATTAATGTGATATATACGCTCTGTAATCTTATCCAGCCTTAAGAAAGGACAGTTATAACGATTTTTCAGAATGCTTCATGGATATGAGGTAGGTCATTCTCAGTAATTTATCACAGAAACAAAGAACAGAGTTCCATATATCCTCACTCATGAACTGAACTTTTTCACTTATAGTGCTGTAAGAAAGTGACTGGCAGTAGTGGAAACCTTTTTAGGGGAAGAGATGAGAATGGCAGTGGATGGATACTGCTAAGGAAGGGAGGGGCATACCTCATCAACCAGGGACCCTGCAAAATCAATGTTTGTGTATCTAACTCTGAATTGTAACCCACATTTCTAAAAAAGTTAAAATAAATTATTAACTAAAATAAATGCAAGCTGTAAAACATGCAACTGACTTTATTTATTTATTATATAATTTTTTTATTGTAAACACGGTTTGAACCTAGAAATATTAATTATGCCGTGATTGATTTTTTAACAATTGTAATATACTCCAATGATAACTCCTTTTCCTTTTAATACGGTTTTAATTCATGGTATAATTCTGCCTTTAATATTGACAACTACAGTGTCTCTCACATAAATTCTGAATGTTTTATTCTGCCTAAATTG
>NW_006944889.1:0-595 GCF_000164805.1 Carlito syrichta | reverse complement strand
AAAATGACTGGCAGAACATATATTCATATACTTTGTGCTTATTCCTATTTTCTAAGCTCTCCAATACTTATATATTTTATCTCATAACTCCTTAACACATATCCAAACTGACAAAAATACCCATCAAATGAGCAGTGGATGATGACAATGTGTTCGTGTGTGTGTGTGTGTGTGTGTGTGTGTGAATATAACCATTCAGCTATTTAAAAAGAAGGAAATAATGTCTTTTGTAGCAACTTGGATGAAACTGGAGACCATCATCCTAAGTAACAGAGGAACGGCAAACAAAACACTGCAAATTCCCATATAAGTGAGAGCTAAGGTAAGGGTCTGGAAAGACATCTAGAATGGTATAACGGACACTGGAGACGGGGGGGGGGGTTAGTAAGCGGGGGAGGAATGAAATCACCTATTAGGTACAACATGTACAGGTGGGGGTGACGGATACAATTAAAGTCTAGCCTTCTTCGCCACTGTACAATGCATACATATAACCAAAACCCGTTTGTATGCCTTAAAGCTTCTGAAATAAAAAAAAAAAAACTAACAAAAATAGAATAAAATATAAAGAAGTAAGAGGCTACCACCGATTAAC
>NW_006944888.1:0-806 GCF_000164805.1 Carlito syrichta | reverse complement strand
GAAGAAATTCTTCAAACAAACTGAGAGATACTCATTCTGAAGGACACAAGTGCAAAGAATAACCCTAGAGCCAAAACTCATCTGATAAGCAGCTTCAAAGGACAGAATTTTCATTTTAAACAAAGACTGGCTAGAAATTAATTTTTTTAATGTATTTTTTACTTGTACATATATATGCTGCCTCTCAAAAGTCTACTGGTTTTCACTAGTTCCACTCCTAAGAAAAATTCTCTAGAATTGAGAAACTTTCAAATCATCCAACTCAACTTCACTTACAAATAAGAAAATATAGGCCTAAAGAAATAAAGCAACTTGTCCAAATTATTTCAGAAAGTTCAGGGTAGGATGTACCTACCACCTCACTGTAGTCACACTTCGACATCACAAAGCCTCTTTAATCTGTCAGAGACTAGCAGGCACCATGACATGCAATGAATTCCTAAGGCAGCTTCACAAGAATTTGTGTAGCTTTTGAAGTTACTATTGAAGAAGGGTGTCAGATACAGCTGCCTCAATAAATGTTTTGGGTTTTTGTTTTTGTTTTTTTTTTTTTTAGAAACAGGGTTTCACTATGTTGCTCAGGCTAGAATTTAATTCCTAGGCTCAACAGGTCCTCCCACCTCAGCCTCCTAAGTAGCCAGGATTACAGGTGTCCACCAGCAAATGTATATGTTTGGGCATAATTATTAACATATTAATCATATATTACCTCCTAGTTAGGTTACCCCGTGTATTCATAAATTCTCTCATCTATCTAGAGGCTAGTCTCATATCAACTGTTTTCAATTAAGCCACCGAAAATCCAT
>NW_006944887.1:0-692 GCF_000164805.1 Carlito syrichta | reverse complement strand
CCAAACGCGTCCCTCAGTCCCAACCAGCCCGCCGCGTCCCAGTCCGCCCAGCAAACCTGCCCACGCCGGCCGCGCCCCCCACCCCCACGCCCGACTGCCGCCTCCCCCCGTCCCTGGCCTGGGGCGGCCGCGCGGGAGGCGAAGAAGGGTGGGCTCACCGGGTTCCTCCGGGCTGGACGGCGCCGGGGCCGGTGGGATGGCGCCCCGCGCCCGGGATCCCCCTGGGCGGGCTCCCTCAGGTAATCCTGGAAGTGGACCTGCCGGGCTTCGCCACCGCCCCCGAGCCCCCACAGGCGACTGGCCGTGCCCGGCAGACGGCGGCCGCTCTAGCCCGCGAACGTGGTCAGACAGTCCATGCTGCCGCGGGGCACGGGCCCAGGAAGTCGACGGCTGCGGCCACGGCGGCCATCAGGCCTCTGGGGGAACGGCCGGTCCGATCCGGTGGGGTGGGGGGGGGAGGAGGTTGGTTCTGCCCGCCTCAAGGGAAGCGGGTGGGGGCGGTGGGGGGGGCGTCCTTCTCGGCCTCCGGGACCGACCATAAGGAAATTATGTGTCCAGGGGGGGCAGAAGACAAAAAAGTTTTTGGAAAGTTTGTCTTGATGTTTTCAAAACGCCGAATCAGGCAGAATGTAGTTGGAAAACTAGTTATATTCTTCCTGAAACCGACATAGGGTGGGAAAGCTGGGGAATTT
>NW_006944886.1:0-11063 GCF_000164805.1 Carlito syrichta | reverse complement strand
CCAGGGTTACGTGACCATTCAAGAATCCTCTAAACGAGATAGTCTTTTTTTAAAGCAGTCTCTATTTAGAGGACCAAAAAACACCAAAACTGAGAGGGAACCTGAGGGAGCTGTCCAAGAGGTAGTCTTTTATTATTATGATCACTGAGTCCTGTTGGAGCTTGGTTATAGCACAACCAAATAATATTTTATCACTTCCTTTAGTTTAGAAACTTTTGGATATTTTCAGTATTGTGTAACAGCCTTTGAGCAGTTTTTGCTACAGGATTTGAACATTGCTTTTGCTAAGATCATAACCAATTTTCCAGAATTTTCAATTATCTAAATTTTTAATCTCATGCCGAGCCCAAATACTTACTACATTGTAAATCTCCATGTTATTTTGTTTTTTAAATATTGGCCCCTAATTATCTTTTTTCTGTGTGCCTTACTTTAAACAGTTGGTGATTAAAAGTATCAGGTTAATCGGATACTTTGTTCCAGAGTACAGCATTATATCTTAGGTAGAGAAAATACTAGGGAATTCAATGGAAATACTTTTTAAAAATAAAAATCATGTTAAAATAAGAAGGGAATGTGATTACTTTTCTCTAAGGATTGCACATCTGTAACATTTAATCAAAATTAACAAGCAAAAAATACAGAGTGCAGCTATAAAATTTACACAAATTTTAAGAAGGAAAACAGTGGTATTAAATTATGATACTGTTGTATTCTCTAAAATTTTTAAAATTTATTATGCATTCTGCCTTTTGAATAGCACTTAGGTACACTGAATCTCTAGGTTCAGTTTTCTAAGAATGATATAGATCTGAAATGTCAACAAGTTTCAATTGAGGCAGAATTATACATTAAGAATTTTTGTGAGAAACACTGTAGTTGTCAATTTTGAAGTCAGAATTACACCATGTATTCCAAAATATTAAAAGGAAAGGATTTATCATTGGAGTATTATACAATTCTTAAAAAATCAATCCCTGCATAATGAACATTTCTGGGCCCAACCCTGGATTGTAACTATTTTTAAAGTAAAAAATAAATAAAAAATAGAATAAGCAAATAAAGTCTGTTGCATGTTTTACAGCTTTCATTTATTTATTTATATATTTTAATTTTTTTAAAACTGTGGGTTAAAATTCAGGGTTAGATATACAATCCTTGATTAAGCACGGTCCCTGGTTGATGAGGTATGCCCTCCAGTCCTTAGCAGTATCCCTCCACTGCCAATCTCTCCCCTCCCCCTAAACAGGTTTCCACTACTGTCAATTGCTTTCTTACAACACTATAAGTGATACAGTTCAGCTCATGTGTGAGAACGTATGGAACTCTGTTCTTTGGTTCTGTGATAAATCACTGAAAATGACCTACCTCATATCCATCAAGCGTTCTGCAAAATCCTTCTATCTATCCTTTTTTTGGCTGCATAATATTCCACTTTGTATATACCTCATTTATTTTACCCCTTCTAGCTTTGATGGGCAACATGTTTGGAATCATGTTTTTTTGCGATTGTGATTAGAGCTGCAAAAAAACACACGGGTGCATGTATCTTTTTGGTAAAATGATTTGAGTTCCTCCAGGTATATTCTCAAGAGGAGAATTTCTGAGTCACAATGTAGGTCGAGATCTTCTCCCTTTACAAACCACCACACTATTTTCCAAAGGTGTTGCTCTACTTTTCAGTCTATATACATTGTAGAAGGATTTATTTCTGCCAAAATCCTGACCTACATCTGTTATGGTTTGTTTTATTAATGATGGCCAGTCTTACAGAGGTTATGTGGCGTTTCAAAGTGGTTTCATTTGCATTTCTTTGATGATGAGTGAGGTTGAGCAATTTTCATGTGTCTGCTGGCCTGTCCGTATCTCTTCTTATGAAAAATGTCCAATCACATATTTTGCACACTTTTCAATGGGAATGTTTGTCTGATTTTTCTGTTTGAGTTTCTAGTAGATCATATATGTAATGTTCCTTTACAGATATATAGGTGGAGAATCGTTTTTCCCAATTTGTTGGCTGTATCCTTACCCTTCTGATGGTTTCTTTGTTTTGCCAAAATATATTAATTTGATGAGATCCCACTTGTCTTATTTTCATCTTTAGGCATGGGTATTTAGGGCCCTGAAGATGAATTAGTTTCCGATTCCAGTTCTACTAATGGTGTCTCCTGCATTTTCTAAGATTTTTATTATTTGTTTTTACGTTTAGGCCTTTGATTCATATAGATTTAATGTGTATGGTGATAGATAGTGGTCCTGTTTCAATCTTGTGCATGTTGTTGGCATTTTCCCAGCACCATTTATTGTATATGTTCTCCATTACCTAGTGGGTCTTTGAGATTTTTTTCAAAGATGAGTTGGTTGAGGAGTTGAGCATTTCATTCTCTGTCATGATACTTTGGTCTATGGACCTATTCTTGTACCAATCCAAGGCTGTGTTGATTACTGTAAACATATAGTTAAATTTGATGTCTGGAACTGCTATAGCTCCTGCATTGCTTCTTTTGATAAGTTTCTTTTAGCTATTAATGATGTTTTATGGTTTCATATGAATTCTTTTTTATAATTTCCAGGTCTGAGAAGAATGATGTTAACGTAATGATTATTTCTTTGAATCTGTAGATTGACAAAACGGTTAATTTTTACATTAAAGGAGGTAGCTAAAGTCAGGGAAACAAGCATGCTATATTGTCATTCATGACAACAGCCTCAGAACTTTGACATCATGATGGGAGGGACCTTGACTACTGAGCAATCCTTAGGCTTCAAGCACTAGTGTACAGTGCTAGGCCAAATGCAGTAGACACGTTGGATTTCACTCCAAAGAAGTGAAGATAACCATGAGTTCACATGGGGACCACATCCAAAAATTTCTCCAGGGGTAAATGACCAATCAATAATTCTCTAACCGAGGTATTCTTTTTTTTTTTTTTTTTAAGCAGTCTTTATTGAGAGGACTGAGAAACTCTCAAACTGGGAGGGGACCTGAGGGAGTTGCCCACAAGGTAGTCTTTTATTTTTATGATCACGGAGTCCTGTTGGAGCTTGGTTATAGCACAACCAAATAGTATTTTGGCACTTCCTTTACTTTAGAACTTTTGGAGGTTTTTAGGATAGTGTAACTGCCTTTGAACAGTTTTTCCTATTGGATTTGTACATTGCTTTTGCTAAGATCATAATCAATTTTCCCATTTTCAATTATCTAAATTTTTAAACTAACGCAGAGCCCAATAATAACTACTTTGTAAATCTCCATGTTATTTTGGTTTATACATATTGGCCCCAAATTCTCTTTTTTCTGTTTGCCCCATTTTAAATGGTTGGGGATTAAAAGGATCAGATTAATCGGGTACTTTGTTGCAGAGTACAGCACTATATCTTACGTAGAGAAAATACTACGGGATTCAATGGAAATACTTTTTTAAAAATATAAATTGGGTTAAAATATAAAGGGAATGTGATTACTTTTCTCTAAGCATTGCACATCTGTAACATTTAATCTAAATTAACAAGCAGAAAATACAGAGTGCAGCAAGAAAATTTACTCAAATTTTAAGAATAAAAAAGAGATATTAAATTATGATACTGTTTTATTTTCTAAATGTTTTAAGATTTATTATGCATTCTGCCTTTTGTATAGCACTTAGGTACACTGAATCTCAGGGTTTAGTTTCCTAAAATGATAAAGATCTGGAATCTCAACATGATAAAATTTAGGCAGAATAAAACATTCAGAATTTATGTGAGAAACACTGTTGTTGTCAATTTTGAATGCAGAATTTTACCATGCATTCCAACATATTAAAAGGAAAAGGAGTTATCATTGGAGTTTATACAGTTCTTAAAAAATCAATCCCTGCATAATGTACATTTCAAGGCCCAACCTTGAATAGTAACCAGTTTTAAAGAAAAAATAAAATAAAAAAATAGAATAAATAAATAAAATCAGTTGCAAGTTTTACAGCTTTCCTTTATCTATTTATTTATTATATTTTTTTTTTTAAATGTGGGTTACAATTCAGAGTTACATATGCATCCATTGATTATGCAGGTGTCCCTGGTTGATGAGGTATACCCCTCCCTTCCTTAGCAGTATCCATCCACTGCCAATCTCACCCCTCCCCCTAAACAGGTTTCCACTATAGCCAATCACTTTCTTATAGCCCTATAAGTGATCCAGTTCAGCTCATGAATGAGCACATAGGGAACTCTGTTCTTTGGTTCTGTGATAAATCATTGAAAGTGTCCTACCTCATATCCATCAAACGTTCTGCAAAATTATTCTATCTACCTTTTTTATGGCTGCATAATATTCCACTTTGTATATATCTCATTCCTTTTACCCATTCCAGCTTTGATGTGCAACATGCTTTGTACCATGTTTTTTTTTTTATATATATTTTGATTAGAGCTGCAAAGAAAAAATACGTGTGAAGGTGTCTTTTTGGTAAAATGATTTGAGTTCCTCCAGATATGTTCTGTAGAGGTGAATTTCTGAGTCACAAGATAGGTCAAGATCTTGTCCCTTTACAAACCACCACACTATTTTCCAAAGATGTTGCTCTACTTTTCAGTCCACATGCATTGTAGAAGCATTTATTTCTTCCAAAATCCTGACCTGAATCTTTTGTGGTTTGTTTTATTAATGATGGCCAGTATTACAGGGGGTATGTGGTAGTTCAAAGTGGTTTCATTTGCATTTCTTTGATGAAGAGTGAGACTGAACAATTTTCATGTGTCTGCTATCTGCCCATATCTCTTCTTATGAAAAGTGTCCAAACACGTGTTTTGCACACTTTTCAAAGGGAATGTTTGTCTGATTTTTCTGAGTGTTTGAGTTTCTTGTAGATCCTAAATGTAATGCCTCTTTAATGATATGTAGGTGGAGAATCGTTTTTCCCATTCTGTTTTCTGTATCCCTGCCCTTCTGATGGCTTCTTTTGTCTTGCAGAAGTATATTTGATGAGATCCCACTTATCTTACTTTTGCCTTAAGGCATCAGTATTTAAGGCCCTGAAGAGGAATTAGTTTCCGATTCCAGTTTCCCGAATGGTGTCTACTGCGTTTTCTAAGATTATTTTAGTATGTTGTTTTATGTTTAGGTCTTTGATCCATCTAGAGTTAATGTGTATGGTGATAGATAGGGGTCCTGTTTCAATCTTGTGCATTTTGTCAGCCTTTTCCCAGCACAATTTACTGAATATGTTCTCCATTACCCAGTGGGTCTAGGAGATTTTTTCAAAGATGAGTTGGTAGAGGATTTGAGCATTTCATTCTCTGTCCTGATTCATTGGCCTATGGACCTATTCTTGTACCAATGCTAGGCTGTGTTTGATTACTGTAAACAAATAGTAAATTTGAAGTTTGGAACTGCGGTACCTCTTGCTTTGTTTCTTTTGGCTATTCATGTTGGTTTATGGCTTCATATGAATTCCTTCTCGTAATTTCCACGTCTGCAATGAATGATGTTAACTTAATGGTTATATCATTGAATCTGTAGATTGACTAAAAGGCTAAATTTTGCATTGAAAGAGGAAAGTAAAGTCAGGAAAACAAGCATGTCATATTGTCATTGATGACATCAGCCTCAGAACTTTGACTTCATAATTGGAGGGACCTTGACTAGTGAGCAATCCTTAATCTTCAAGTACTTTTGTACAGTGCTCTGCCAAATGCGGTAGACACGATGGATTTCATTCCAAAGAAGTGAAGATAACCCTGTGTTTACATGGTGAACACATGCAAAAGTTTCTCCAGGGGTAAGTGACCATTTAAGAATCCTCTAAACGAGGCAGTCTTTTTTCTTTTTTTTTTAAGCAGTCTTTACTGATAGGACCAAAAAACTCTCAAACTAGGAGGGAACATGAGGGAGCTACACACGAGGTAGTCTTTTATTATTATGACCACTGACTCCTTTTGGATCTTGGTTAAAGCACAACCAAATAATATTTTGGCACTCTTTTTAGTTTAGAAACCTTTAGATGTTTTTAGTATTGTGCAATAGCCATTGAGCAGTTTTTCCTACAGGATTTGAACATTGCTTTTGCTAAGATCATCATCAATTTTCTAGAATTTTCAGTTATCTCATTTTTTAAACTAATGTAAACCCCAAATACTTACTTTGAAAATCTACTTGTTATTCTGGTTTATGTATATTGGGCCCCTAATTCCCTTTTTGTGTGCCTCATTTTAATTGGTTGGTGATTAAAAGTATCAGATTAATCGGGTACTTTGTTGCAGAGTACAGCATTATGTCTTAGGTAGAGAAAATACTGGGGGATTCAATTTAAATACTCTTTTAAATATGTAAATTGGGTTAAAATTTAATGAGAATGTGGTTACTTTTCTCTAAAGATTGCACATCTGTAGCATTTAATCAAAATTAAGAAGCAGAAAATACAGAGTGCACCAAGACAATTTACACAAATTTTAAGAATAAAAAAACTGTATTAAATTATGATACTGTTATATTTTCTAAAGTTTTTAAGATTTATTATGCATTCTGTCCTTTGAATAGCACTTATGTACACTGAACCTCAAGGTCAGTTTTCCAAGAATAATATAGATCTGGAATCTCAACAACTTTCAATTTAGGCAGAATAAAACACTGAGAATTTAATTGAGAAACACTGTAGTTGTCAATTTTGAAGGCAGAATTATACCTTGTATTCCAACGTATTAAAAGGAAAAGGAGTTATCATTGGAGTATTATACAATTTTTAAAAAATCAATCCCTGCATAATGAACATTTCTAGGCCCAACCCTGAATTGCAAACATTTTTAAAGTAAAAAAAAATAGAATAAAAAGATAAAATCAGTTGCATGTTTACCATTTCATTTATTTATATATTTATTTATTTTTATTTTTAAAAAATGTGGGTTACAATTCAGAGTTAGTTATAAATCCAGTGATTACGCAGGGTCCCTGATTGATGAGTTATGCCCCTCCCTTCCTAAGCAGTATCCCTCCTCTGCCAATCTCACCCCTCCCCCTAAACAGTTTTCCACTACTGCCAATCAATTTCTTACACCACTATAAGTGATCCAGTTCAGCTCATGAGTGAGAACATATGGAACTCTGTTCTTTGGTTCTGTGATAAATCACTGAAAATTACCTACCTCATATACATCAAACATTCTGCAAAATTCTTCCATCTGTCCTTATTTATGGCTGCATAATATTCCACTTTGTATATACCTCATTTTTTTACACATTCCAGCTTTGATGGGCAAATGTTTGGTACCATTTTTTTTTGCAATTGTGATTAGAGCTGCAAAAAAAAAAAAATGGGTGCAGGTATATTTTTGGTAAAATGATTTGAGATCCTCCAGGTATATTCTCTAGAGGGGATTTTCTGAGTCACATGGGAGGTCGAGATCTTGTCCCTTTACAAACCACCACACTATTTTCCAAAGATGTTGCTCTACTTTTCAGTCCACATGCATCGTAGAAGCATTTATTTCTTCCAAAATCCTCACCAGCATCTGTTATGGTTTGTTTTATTAATGATGGCCAGTCTTACAGGGGTATGTGGTGTTTCAAATTTGTTTCATTTGTATTTCTTGATGATGAGTGAGGCTGATCAATTTTCATGTGTCTGCTGACAGCCCGTATCTCTTCTTATGAAAAGTGTCAAATCACATATTTTGCACACTTTTCAAAGGGAATGTTTGTCTGATTTTTCTGAGGGTTTGAGTTTCTTGTAGATCCTAGATTTAATGCCTCTTTACAGATATATAGGTGGAGAATAATTTTTCCTATTCTGTTGGTTGTATCCCTGCCCTTCTGATGGTTTGTGTTGTTTTGCAGAAATATATTAATTTGATGAGGTCCCACTTGTCTTATTTTCAACTTTAGGAATGGGTATTTAGGGCCCTGAAGAGGAATTAGTTTCCAATTCCAGTTTCCCTAATGGTGTCATGCCTCTTTACAGATATATAGGTGGAGAATAATTTTTCCTATTCTGTTGGTTGTATCCCTGCCCTTCTGATGGTTTGTGTTGTTTTGCAGAAATATATTAATTTGATGAGGTCCCACTTGTCTTATTTTCAACTTTAGGAATGGGTATTTAGGGCCCTGAAGAGGAATTAGTTTCCAATTCCAGTTTCCCTAATGGTGTCTTCTGCGTTTTCTAAGATTATTTTAATTTGTTGTTTACGTTTAGGTCTTTGATCCATATAGAGTTATTGTGTATGGTGATAGATAGGGGTCCTGTTTCAATCTGGTACATGTTGTCAGTCTTTTCCCAGCACCATTTACTGAATATGTTCTCCATTACCCAGTGGGTCTAGGAGGTTTTTCAAAGATGAGTTGGTTGAGGATTTGAGCATTTCATTCTCTGTCCTGATCCATTGTCCTATTGACATATTCTTGTACCAATATCAGGCTGTGTTGATTACTGTAAACATATAGTTAAATTTGAAGTCTGGAACTGTGATACTTTCTACTTTGTTTCCTTTGATAAGTTTATTTTGGGTATTCATGATGTTTTACGGTTTTATATGAATTGTTTTTTGTAATTTCCAGGTCTGAGAAGAATGATGTTAACTTAATGGCTATTTCATTGCATCTGGAGATTGATTAAAAGGCTAATTTTTACATTAAAAGAGGTAAGTAAATTCAGGGAAAGAAGCATGTCAAATTGTCATTTATGACATCAGCCTCAGAACTTTGACATCATAATGGAAGGTACCTTGACTACTGAGCAATCCTTATGCTTCAAGCACTTGTGTACAGTGCTAGGACAAATGCGGAAGACACGTTGGATTTCATTCCAAAGAAGTGAATGTAACCATGAGTTCACATGGTGAACACATTCAAAATTTCTGAGGTGTAAGTGACAAATCAAGAATCCTCTAAACGAAGTAGTCTTTTTTTTTTTTAAGTAGTCTCTATTGAGAGATCTGACGTACTCCCAGACAGGAAGGGGACCTGAGTGAGTTGTCCATGAGGTAATCTTTTATTATTATGATCATGGTGTCCTGTTGGAGCTTGGTTAGCAAAACCAAATAATATTTTGGCACTTTCTTTAGCGTAGAAACTTTTGGATGTTTTTAGTAATGTATAATAGCCTTTGAGCAGTTTTTGCTATAGGATTTGAACATAGCCTTTGCGAATATCATAATCAATTTTCCAGAATTATTAATTATCTAAATTTTTAAACAAATGCATAGCCCAATACTTACTACTTTGTAAATCTCAATGTTATTTTGGTTTATACATATTGGGCCCCAAATTCTCATTTTTCTGTGTTCCTCATTTTATATGGTTGGTGATTAAAATTATTAGATTAATCGGGTACTTTGTTGCAGAGTACAGCATTATGTCTTAAGTAGAGAAAATACTAGGTGATTCAATGGAAATACACTTTTAAAAATATAAATTGGATAAAAATATAAAGGGAATGTGATTAATTTTGTCTAAGGATTGCACTCTGTAACATTTAATCAAAATTAACAAGCAGAAAATACAGTGTGCACCAAGAAAATTTATGCAAATTTTAAGAATGAAAAAAGGTGTATTAAATTATGATGCTGTTTTATTTTCTAAAATATTTAAGATTTATTATGCATTCTGCCTTTTGAATAGCACTTAGGTACACTGAATCTGAAGGTTCAGTTTTCTAAGAATGATATAGATCTGAAGTCTCAACAAGTTTCAACTTAGGCAGAATAAAACATTCAGAATTTATGTGAGAAACACCTTAGTTGTCAATGTGAAGGCAGAATTATATCATGTATTCCAACATATTAAAAGAAAAAGGTATTATCATTGGAGTTTTTACAATACTTAAAAAATAAATCCCTGCATAATGAATACTTTTAGGCCCAAACCTGAATTGTAACCATTTTTAAAGTAAAAAAATTAAAAGTAAAATAAACAAAGTCAGTTGCATGTTTTACAGACTTCATTTAATTATTTATTTATTTTAATTATTTAAAAATTGTGGGTAACAATTCAGAGTTAGACATACGTCCATTTATTATGGAGTGTCCCTTTTTGATGATGTATGAACCGCCATTCCTTAGCAGTATCCCTCGACTGCCATTCTCACCCCTCCCCTAAACAGGTTTCCACTACTGTCAATCAATTTCTTAAAGCACTGTATGAGATCCAGTTCAGCACATAAGTGAGAATATATGGAACTCTGTTCTTTGGTTCTGTGATATATCACTGAAAATGACCTACCTCATATCCATCAAACGTTCTACATAATTCTTCTATCTGTACTTTTCTATGACTGCATAATATTCCACTTTGTATGTACCTCGTTTATTTTAACCCATTCCAGCTTTGATGGGCAACATCTTTGGTACCATGCTTTTTTTCAATTGTGATTAGAGCTGCAAAAAACCTACGGGTGCAGGTATCTTTTTGGTAAAATGATTTGAGTTCCTCCAGGTATATTCTCTACAGGGAAATTTCTGAGTCACATGATAGGTCAAGATCTTGCCCCTTCACAAACCACCACACTAATTTTCCTAAGATGTTCCTCTACTTTCAGTCCACATACATTGTAGAAGCTTTTATTTCTTCCAAAGTCCTGACCTGAATCTGTTATGGTTTGTTTTATTCATGAAGGCCAGTCTTACAGGGCGTACGTGTTAGTTCAAGTAGTTTCATTTGCATTTCTTTGATGATGAGTGAGGCTGAGTAATTTTCATGTGTCAGCTGGCTGCCCATATCTCTTCTTATGAAAAGTGTCCAATCACGTATTTTGCACACATTTCAAAGGGACTGTTTGTCTGATTTTTCTGAGTGTTTGAGTTTCTTGTAGATCCTACATGTAATGCCTCTTTACAGATATGTAGGTGGAGAATTGCTTTTCCCTTTCTGTTGGCTGTTTACCTGCCCTTATGACAGTTTCTTTTGTTTTGCAGAAATATATTAATTTGATGAGATCCCACGTGTCTTACGACTTAAGGCATGGGCATTTAGGGCCTGAAGAGGAATTAATTTCCAATTCCAGTTTCCCTAATGGTGTCTCCTGCGTTTTCTAAGATTTTAAAAATCTGTTGTTTTACCTTAGATCTTTGAACCATATAGAGGTAATGTCTATGGC
>NW_006944885.1:0-453 GCF_000164805.1 Carlito syrichta | reverse complement strand
ACTCAAACAACAACAAAAAGCTTAAAAAGAACACAGGAGTCAATGAACATAATAGATAATGTCTTAAAAAACAAGGAGGAAATTTTTTTAAAAGTCAAAAGATGATTAAAAAAGATTCTATGAAATGGTAAATATAGGCAAAAGAGCCAGGGCAATTAGGAATTAGGCAATTAGGAAAAAATGCAAATACATACATGAATTTAGTATACTATAAATGAATATTTCAAATCAATGGGACAGATTATTCAATTATTCATGATTCAGTCATGTTGGAGTAAATCAATAATTTATCTGGACAGATTGTGAAAGTGGAAAAAGTAGATGTTTCTATGAGAGAGGAGAAGCGGATGGTTTTGAAACATGGAGAAATTTTCCCCTTTTGTATCTTTCAAATGTTCTATCATATGATCTGTTACCTCTAAGGTCCAAATGCCTGAGTTCTAATCCCAGCTC
>NW_006944884.1:0-776 GCF_000164805.1 Carlito syrichta | reverse complement strand
ACTGCTTCCATCACTACTTTCACTATTTCTAACCATCATATCATCCTCCCATCAATGGGCAAAGGAGGAGGACTGAAATGGAAAAGTGAAAAACAGCTTCCATTTTGTTCTCATAACCCAACCTCAAAGAAGTTATGCATCATGAAGGGGATGGAGAAATTTGTGAGAGCTAAACCACACCTTTCCGCCACTTCAAACACAACCTAGTATGGGAACAGAGATAGAGACATTGATTAAGATTCAAACTAAATATGTGATTAAAATGTTAAAATGAAATAACTGAGTTGTAATAACTGAAAGATACTGTTTTAATTGTTAAAATAAAAAGAAAATTTAAATAGGGCTGAGCTGTGTTTAAAGAAGCCTGTCACCAAATGGGATAACGTGGTTGATATGATAGGGCAGTTTATGATTAAAAACTATTTCATGTTTACATTACAGTAAGCCAGAAGTTTAAACTAGTAGAATTTATCTATGTGTATTTATTACATTATAGTTTAACAAAGTGCATACCTTTAAAAGCTATACATTCATAGATTATGGTCATGCCCCCAAACAAAAGCTAATCTCTAAAAGTACAAAAAATTTTTAAATCAAATCATTATGTACCTCTTGAGCAGGAGCAAGCACATAAGATGTTTCCTTTGTGATTTTTATTAACTAGATCAATGGTGTGATAACGTCCTTGCTATGTCTAAATCTCTAGGTTTCCCTATGTGGGTTACAATGTTAGAGCCAGCAAACACTAAAAACTGGTAAGAGCAAAGTAGCCACCT
>NW_006944883.1:0-757 GCF_000164805.1 Carlito syrichta | reverse complement strand
TCCTGAAACCGACATAGGGTGGGAAAGCTGGGGGATTTAAGAAAAGTTTGTCTGGTCCGATGCTTTAGCCCCCCGTCCTTCCGGCTCCAGTGGAGCAAGCCGGCCCCCTCCCTTCCCGCCCCGCCCTGTTTGGATCCGACAGTACTTTCGGGCCTGCGGAAGAGGAGGTGGGCACACAGCTTCTCGCCGGAGGTCAGAGTTGGGGTTGAAAGTGGCACAGGGGAGACTGCTGAAGTTGCATCGAGTTCGGGAGCCTAGGAGGGTTTTTCAAATAACTGTCACAAAGTTTGGGGGGGGCGGTCTGTGTTGGGAAGGGGAAGAGGGAGGGGCGTATCACATAAAACTTTTGCAGCTTGTAATTACTTTTTTTTTTTTTTTTTGAGGAAGGGGGATACTTTTAATGTAAGAATGCAATCATAATTAAAATAAAACATTATTAGTCACATTTTAAGTTCATTGTGACATTGTGAACTGATGTTAGTGTTTGCCGTAATGTGAACACTTTAAGTGCAGATCTGTCTTTTAGGGACAGAGAAGTTAGGCAGAGAAAGGAGCATTTTTTACAGACATTTACTACCCGATTTTGTTTCCTGTGAGATCTGGTTATTATCTTCCATTCACACTTTCCCCACGCGTTAAACAAGCAAACTCTCTTTCTTGGAATCACCAATAGTATTAATGTATTTGAAGAAACGGTTTGAATTAGTAGGAAGTTGAAGAGCTAACCATTTTTAATTATGGACCCCAGAAAATCAGG
>NW_006944882.1:0-852 GCF_000164805.1 Carlito syrichta | reverse complement strand
CAGTCCTCCTCCTTTGCCCATTGATGGGAGGATGATAATGATGGTTAGAAATAGTGAAAGTAGTGATGGAAGCAGTTCTGCTAAAATGGCTTCTTCAACATACAAGTGCTGACCTCAGTAGCCAGCAGTTCTTTCAACTTGGAATGTAGACCACAAACATCTTTTAATACCAGCCATAGTCCTTAGCTGCAAGTTGTTGGACTGGATACCTAAAACCATTCTGCTTCACAGCATGTATATTAGTGTTATATGTATGTATGTATGTAGAATAGAGTTTATGAAAAATGAAGTAAAATGAGAACATACTAAATTTTACTATCTAAATTATTTTACATGCCCAGGAAGAACTGTTTAATATTTCTTAAATTGAATAATTATCCCTGATAATCATTTTGTAATTTTGAATTTTAAATGTTTCTTTTTACCTGAGAATCTTTTCCTCTCAGTTTGCTAAGAGTTATTGAATTATTTAGTAATTATGACTTCAGGGGTATACAGAGCTGAGCTAAAAGGTTCACATAGCCTTCAAGAAGTTTATTTTCTAGGAACAAAACAAGAAATTGTGCTTTATTGAATTGAGGCTTTGAATTATAAGCTCATTAAAACAAATTATGGGACAGAATTAATTTCACTTTAGGTGTACACCAGAAAAATCCCATGTGCTGAATCTATACACCGGAAGAAGAAGAGATCAGAAGCCTGAGATTGATATTCTTGTTACTGGTTCATTTTTAATAATCATGGAAAATAAGCCAAGACATGGAATAAAAATAATAATTATAACCAACATTTATATAGTGCTTAATGTGTTTTAAGCACTAGTTAACAACCCTCAGCAACAACCCTATGAGG
>NW_006944881.1:0-1039 GCF_000164805.1 Carlito syrichta | reverse complement strand
TCGTTTTTCCCATTCTGTTTTCTGTATCCCTGCCCTTCTGATGGCTTCTTTTGTTTTGCAGAAGTATATTGATGAGATCCCACTTATCTTACTTTTGCCTTAAGGCATCAGTATTTAAGGCCCTGAAGAGGAATTAGTTTCCGATTCCAGTTTCCCTAATGGTGTCTACTGCATTTTCTAAGATTATTTTAGTATGTTGTTTTATGTTTAGGTCTTTGATCCATCTAGAGTTAATGTGTATGGTGATAGATAGGGGTCCTGTTTCAATCTTGTGCATTTTGTCAGCCTTTTCCCAGCACAATTTATTGAATATGTTCTCCATTACCCATTGGGTCTAGGAGATTTTTTCAAAGATGAGTTGGTTGAGGATTTGAGTATTTCATTCTCTGTCCTGATTCATTGGCCTATGAACCTATTCTTGTACCAATGCTGGCTGTGTTGATTACTGTAAACAAATAGTAAAATTTGAAGTTTGGAACTGCGGTACCTCTTGTTTTGTTTCTTTTGGCTATTCATGTTGGTTTATGGCTTCATATGAATTCCTTCTTGTAATTTCCACGTCTGCAATGAATGACGTTAACTTAATGGTTATATCATTGAATCTGTAGATTGACTAAAAGGCTAAATTTTACATTGAAAGAGGAAAGTAAAGTCAGGAAAACAAGCATGTCATATTGTCATTGATGACATCAGCCTCAGAACTTTGACTTCATAATTGGAGGGACCTTGACTAATGAGCAATCTTTAATTTTCAAGTACTTTTGTACAGTGCTCTGCCAAATGCGGTAGACACGATGGATTTCATTCCAAAGAAGTGAAGATAACCCTGTGTTTACATGGTGAACACATGCAAAAGTTTCTCCAGGGGTAAGTGACCATTTAAGAATCCTCTAAACGAGGCAGTCTTTTTTTTTTTTTTAAGCAGTCTTTACTGATAGGACCAAAAACTCTCAAACTAGGAGGGAACATGAGGGAGCTGCCCACGAGGTAGTCTTTTATTATTATGACCACTGACCCCTTTTGGATCTTGGTTAAAGCA
>NW_006944880.1:0-877 GCF_000164805.1 Carlito syrichta | reverse complement strand
CACACCTTTAAGAGGAATCTACATCTAGCTGATGTCCTTTAGAGCAAAACCAAAATGTACCCCTCTCCCCTTTTCATTTCCTAATTCCATAGACAAAAATTCTAAAGATAAAATAAATGTTAAGTGAGGAAGGATTCCTTTTTAAAGGCCATGCTAAATGAGATTTTAATACTGAAGTTTGTTCAAGATTTAAATTACATACATATATAGATCCATTGAAGTTCTCAAGGTTTTTCTGCTTTAAAATGACTGGCAGAACATATATTCATATACTTTGTGCTTATTCCTATTTTCTAAGCTCTCCAATACTCATATATTTTATCTCATAACTCCTTAACACATATCCAAACTGACAAAAATACCCATCAAATGAGCAGTGGATGATGACAATGTGTTCGTGTGTGTGTGTGTGTGTGTGTGTGTGTGTGTGTGTGTGTGAATATAACCATTCAGCTATTTAAAAAGAAGGAAATAATGTCTTTTGAAGCAACTTGGATGAAACTGGAGACCATCATCCTAAGTAACAGAGGAACGGAAAACAAAATACTGCAAATTCCCATATAAGTGAGAGCTAAGGTAAGGGTCTGGAAAGACATCTAGAATGGTATACGGGGGAGGGGGCTTAGTAAGCGGGGGAGGAATGAAATCACCTATTAGGTACAACATGTACAGGTGGGGGTGACGGATACAATTAAAGTCTAGCCTTCTTCGCCACTGTACAATGCATGCATATAACCAAAACCCGTTTGTATGCCTTAAAGCTACTGAAATAAAAAAAAAAACTAACAAAAATAGAATAAAATATAAAGAAGTAAGAGGCTACCACCGATTAACTCAAAGGAAGCCAAAAGCACTGGAAAAGTTCCCATATGCACGA
>NW_006944879.1:0-414 GCF_000164805.1 Carlito syrichta | reverse complement strand
GCCTTCAATGTGCCAGCACTTGTTCACTGGAAAGCAAAGTAAGCCAGATTGAGAGTAGCAGCTGAAACTGCAAGGGGTTTTGCCTAGTCCCAAAGTGAATAAGTAAAAGGGTCTGTAGTAGAATCTGAAAGACTGAGGCAGTTTAGCCCCTCAACACTCTTGAATTTGAGGATTCAGAGCTTCTTTCGAGGACTAAGAGAAACTGGGTGGAGGAACAACAAACACAAAGGATAAAAGTCAGGGAGGGGAACAGAGGCAGGAAATCTCAGCCACCATTTTTTGGTATACTTTGCTAATGCAGGCTGGGCATGGTGGCTAATGCCTGTAATCCTGGCACTTTGGGAGTTTGAGGCGAGAGAATCTCTTGAGCCCAGAAGTTGGAGACCAGCCTGGACAACATAGCAAGACTTCATC
>NW_006944878.1:0-1429 GCF_000164805.1 Carlito syrichta | reverse complement strand
TCTTTTGCCCATTTTATAATGGAGTTGTTTGTTTTCTTCTTTTCAGTACGTTTCAGTTCCTTGTAGATCCAGGATGTTAAGCCTTTGTCAGACCTAGAGTTGGCAAATACTTTTTCCCAGTCTGTAGGCTGTCTTCCTGCTCTCTTGATGGTTTCTTTGGCTTTGCAGAAGCTTGTCAGTTTAATAAGGTCCCATTTGTCTATCTTCTCTCTTAAGTCCTGTGGGTTTCGGGTTTTGTACAGGAATTGGATGCCAGTTCCGATTTCCATGAGAGTATTTCCTTCCTTTTCTAAGGTTCTTATGGTTTGAGGTTTTACATTTAGGTCTCTGATCCATTTGGAGTTAACCTTTGTGCATGGGGATAGATAGGGGTCCTGTTTCAATCTTCTGCATGTGGTCAGCCAATTTTCCCAGCACCATTTACTGAATAGGTTCTCCTCTCCCCATTGGTAGGGGGTGGGGGCTTTGTCGAAGATGAGTTGGTTGAGAAATTGAGGTTTTGCTTCTGGAATCTCAATTCTGTTCCATTGATCTATATGCCTGTTCCTGTACCAATACCAAGCTGTTTTGATGATTGTAGCTTTATAGTAAAATTTGAAATCTGGTATTGTGATACCACCTGCTTTGTTTTTTTTTGCTGAGGATTGTTCTGGCTATTCTTGGATGTTTGTGTTTCCATATGAATTCCTGTGTTGTTTTTTCTAGGTCTGAGAAGAATGTTGTTGGTAATTTAATGGGTATTGCATTGAATTTGTAGATTGCCTTAGGTAAGATGGACATCTTCACAATGTTGATTCATCCGATCCATGAGCATGGGATATTTTTCCACTTGTTCATGTCGGCTTTGATTTCTTTGAGCAGTGTTTTGTAATTTTCATTGTAAAGGTCTTTCACGTCTCTGGTTAGGAAGATGCCAAGGTATTTCATTTTTTTTGTGGCTATTGTGAATGGAACTGTGTTTTTTATTTGGGTTTCTGTTTGTTTATTATTGGTGTAGAGAAATGCGATTGTCTTTTGTACATTTATTTTGTATCCTGAGACTTTGCCAAAGGCTTTTATCAATGTAAGGAGACCTTTGACAGATTCTCTTGGGTTTTCAAGGTACACCATCATGTCATCTGCATAGAGAGATAACTTGACTTCCTCTTTTCCTATTTGAATACCTCTGATTGCCTCCTCTTCTCTGATTGCTTTAGCCAGGACTTCCAATACTATGTTGAACAGGAGGGGAGAGAGTGGGCATCCTTGTCTAGTTCCAGTTTTCAGGGGAATTGGTTCCAATTTTTGTCCATTTAGGAGTATGCTGGCTGTGGGTTTCTCGTAGATGGCTTTTACTATTTTGAGGTATGTTCCCCGTATGCCTAGATGTTCAAGGGTTTTTATCAAGAAGGGGTGCTGGATTTTATCAAAAGCTTTTCTGCATCTAGTG
>NW_006944877.1:0-659 GCF_000164805.1 Carlito syrichta | reverse complement strand
TACTATACGATTTATAAAAGAATTAATGATAAGGGTATTAGCTTAATAGGATATAGCATAGTATTAAAGATCAATCATTAGATATATAAAAATTAAAGTTTAGACATATGAAACTTACATAAATTATAGTGGTTTGGTAGTTTAAAAATACGTTTTAACTGAGTTACAAGACATTACATTAAATCGTAATAGGATAATAGTATAACTAACAGCTAAGTCATTTAAGTAAACTTATAGATTATAGTATAGTGTTAAGTTGATAATAGTAATCGTTAAAAATATTGGGAGTCAGTAAACTTGGATTGAACCTAGAGTTAACTTAGAAAAGATTTTTTGTATTAATCAGGGTTTAGAACAAAGAGTATAATATGAATGATTAATTAAACATTATGAAAAACACTGTATTGAAATTGTGCACCTGTGACCTTAATGTGAGTTTTGTAAAGCACAACAGGCATCATGGAGTTCAAATTGTTTGCTTGGAAATTGCAAATCTCGTGGTGGTCTTGTGATGTATAGTTTGTAAAGCACAGAGCTTGTACACCCCCAGCAAGTGATTATCACACTGCTGGAGGGTATAAAAATGGTATTTAAGTTGGAAGGAGTCCGAATAAAATTTGACTTCAGTCCTGATCAGACTGTCCCAGAAGAACTGCCAC
>NW_006944876.1:0-909 GCF_000164805.1 Carlito syrichta | reverse complement strand
AAATATGAAAGGAATGTGATTGCTTTCTCTAAGGATTGCACATCTGTACATTAATCAAAATTAACAGCAGAAAATACAGAGTGCAGCTAGAAAATTCACACAAAATTAAGAATGAAAAAAGCGATATTAAATTGATATTGCTGTATTTTCTAAAATTTTTAAAATTTATTATGCATTCTGCTTTTTTTTTTGATTGTTTGTTTTTGTTTTTTGTTGTTTGTTTTTGTGAGTTGGAGTCTCACTCCGTCACCCAGACTGGAGTGCAGTGGCCGCTCCCGGCCACCGCAGCCTCGACCTGCTGGGCTCCGGCGATCCTTCCGCCTCAGCCTTCCGAGTAGCCGGAATTACAGGCATGCACTACCACGCCCGGCTGATTTTTTTTTTTTTGATTTATTGTAGAGATGAGGTCTCACTGCCCAGGCGGGTCTCGAAGCCGCTGGCTCAGGCAATCCGCTCACCTCAGCCTCCCAAAGGAGCGGGATTACTTAGGTACACTGACTCTCAAGGTTCAGTTTTCTAAGAGTGATATAGATATGGAATGTCAACAAGACTCAATTGAGGCAGAATTATACATTCAGAATTTATGTGAGAAACACTGTAGTTGTCAATTTTGAAGGCAGAATTATACCATGTATTCCAAAATATTAAAAGGAAAGGAGTTATCATTGGGGTATCATACAATTCTTAAAAAATCAATCCCTGCATAATGAACATTTCTAGTCCCAACCCCGGATTGTAAACATTTCTAAAGTAAAAAATAAATAAAAAGTAGAATAAACAAATAAAGTCGGTTGCATGCTTTACAGCTTTCATTTATTTATTTATTTATTTACATATTTTAATTTTTTAAAAACTGTGGGTTACAATTCAGGGTTAGATATACAGCTGTTGATTAAGTAGGGTCCGTGA
>NW_006944875.1:0-1007 GCF_000164805.1 Carlito syrichta | reverse complement strand
ATGCAATACCCATTAAATTACCAACAACATTCTTTCTCAGACCTAGAAAAAACAACTCAGGAATTCATATGGAAACACAAACATCCAAGAATAGCCAGAACAATCCTCAGCAAAAAAAACAAAGCAGGTGGTATCACAATACCAGATTTCAAACTTTACTATAAAGCTACAATCATCAAAACAGCTTGGTATTGGTACAGGAACAGGCATATAGATCAATGGAATAGAATTGAGATTCCAGAAGCAAAACCTCAATTTCTCAACCAACTCATCTTCGACAAAGCCCCCACCACCTACCAATGGGGATAGGAGAACCTATTCAGTAAATGGTGCTGGGAAAATTGGCTGACCACATGCAGAAGATTGAAACAGGACCCCTATCTATCCCCATGCACAAAGGTTAACTCCAAATGGATCAGAGACCTAAATGTAAAACCTCAAACCATAAGAACCTTAGAAAAGGAAGGAAATACTCTCATGGAAATCGGAACTGGCATCCAATTTCTGTACAAAACCCGAAACCCACAGGACTTAAGAGAGAAGATAGACAAATGGGACCTTATTAAACTGACAAGCTTCTGCAAAGCCAAAGAAACCATCAAGAGAGCAGGGAGACAGCCTACAGACTGGGAAAAAGTATTTGCCAACTCTAGGTCTGACAAAGGCTTAACATCCTGGATCTACAAGGAACTGAAGCGTACTGAAAAGAAGAAAACAAACAACCCCATTATAAAATGGGCAAAAGACATGAACAGACACTTCACAAAAGAAGACATTCGAGCAGCCAACAAACACATGAAGAAATGCTCAACCTCACTAATCATCAGGGAGATGCAAATCAAAACCACACTGAGATACCACCTAACTCCAGTCAGAATGGCAATTATCAACAACTCAAAAAATAACAGCTGCTGGAGAGGGTGTGGTGAAAAGGGAACACTTCTACACTGTTGGTGGGAGTGTAAACTAGTGCAACCTCTGTGGAAAGCAGTGTGGCGATTCCTAAA
>NW_006944874.1:0-345 GCF_000164805.1 Carlito syrichta | reverse complement strand
TTTTTAAAGGTCTCTGAACTAAACACTGGTAGATTATTCTTCTGCTTCATCTTGGTAGTGGTTGGCTCTTCTGCCTTGACCATGTTCCCCGACTGTTTACTCTCTTCAGATTCCTTGGGCTTGTTTTTTCTGGATCTTTTGTGTTTTTGTGTCTTTGGCCCTTAGTTTTGCTAATTCTGCTGGATGAAGATTTTTGTGGTCTGCTGTCAGGGTACTTGGCCACATGTGTTGGAGGCCTGTCACTGACTGTAGCAGTACAAAAAACTGCTTCTTCCTCTATCAGATACCTTGGGTTCGTTGGTAGGATTTTGGCCTCTGGTGCCCCTTTGAGAGGCCTGGAAGTTT
>NW_006944873.1:0-769 GCF_000164805.1 Carlito syrichta | reverse complement strand
AAAAAAAAAAAAGGATACCTCGGTTTAGAAGAATTCTTGATTGGTCATTTACCCCTGGAGAAATTTTTGGATGTGGTCCCCATGTGAACTCATGGTTATCTTCACTTCTTTTGGAGTGAAATCCAAGGTGTCTACCGCATTTGGCCTAGCACTGTACACTAGTGCTTGAAGCCTAAGGATTGCTCAGTAGTCAAGGTCCCTCCCATCATGATGTCAAAGTTCTGAGGCTGTTGTCATGAATGACAATATAGCATGCTTGTTTCCCTGACTTTAGCTACCTCCTTTAATGTAAAAATTAATCGTTTTGTCAATCTACAGATTCATAGAAATAATCATTACGTTAACATCATTCTTCTCAGACCTGGAAATTATAAAAAAGAATTTATATGAAACCATAAAACATCATTAATAGCTAAAAGAAACTTATCAAAAGAAGCAATGCAGGAGCTATAGCAGTTCTAGACATCAAATTTAACTATATGTTTACAGTAATCAACACAACCTTGGATTGGTACAAGAATAGGTCCATAGACCAAAGGGTCATGACAGAGAATGAAATGCTCAACTCCTCAACCAACTCATCTTTGAAAAAATCTCAAAGACCCACTAGGTAATGGAGAACATATACAATAAATGGTGCTGGGAAAATGCCAACAACATGCACAAGATTGAAACAGGACCACTATCTATCACCATACACATTAAATCTATATGAATCAAAGACCTAAACGTAAAAACAAATAATAAAAGTCTTATAAAATGCAGGAGA
>NW_006944872.1:0-10048 GCF_000164805.1 Carlito syrichta | reverse complement strand
TGGTTGGCCCTTTTCTATTGCCTCTCTGAATAAGATGACAGTTGACAGTTTACCTGTCATCCTTGCACAAAGGCCATGCTAAACTTCTTGGCAAAGCGACCAAGACACTGGACCACTATGAATATATTGAAGTATGTTTTTGAAATGATGCTTTATCTAAATGAGAAACTAATAAAAGTGGTCATGCAGACAGCTATGGAAAATGAATTTACAGTGTTCTATATCTTCCAATTTTTGAACTACATAACGGTTTTACCTATTATCAATTAAGACTTTTAAAATATGGGTGTCTCTTAAATCTCATCACAAGAACAAACTCCTTTTGTGATAAGTAGGTTTCAAGTATAGGTTGCTTTTCATCAGTACAATAGTTTTACTCCTAAAACAGAGGACATAGTGATTAACAATTAACTGTTTTTAGACCTAGAATAAAAAGAAAGACTTACTAAAGAATAGAAAGTCAGATCTCTAACTCCACATGTATCTAAAGTTATGGTCTGGGGTTCTTTGGGTTGTCACACAGTACAAATTGTCTTTTAATTAGATTCTAGCAATGATGGATTTTTTCCAATTCCTGGAATAATTTTTTCAACAATGTGAAAGATGATTATATCAAGGTTTTGATGATAAATATAAAAAAACTTCAAGATACCTCTTGAATGTTCTTTTCTGTTTATCAGGTTATATTAACTTAAATACCCATTTTTACCTGGATTAATATCTGTCATTTGCTGGGTAATATTCAGAGATTATGAATCAGCTCAATAGAGGAACTCCTTTACACCTATTGTTTTGCTTTCTACTTTGTGTCAGTTTTTATTGAAACTTCTGTCTACATATATTATGGCTACCTTTATATTCACATTGACTGTATTTTGCTGCTTGCTACATATGTCTTACTAATGTAGTTTCACTGTCAATACATGCTGGTTAGAAATTCATTCCAAATCACGTTCTGTTGTGAGTTGTTACTTCATTCATTCATTCACTAAAATAGATAGTATTCAATTTTATAATATTGCCTACATAACAGAATTTCATTAATTAGTAGTTTACTATACTATGATCTTGCTACATATCCTGATTCTCATTAATATCCACATACTCTTTATAATTCTGTAATACTATATACATTTTTCATGTTTTCTTTTGTCTTTCCAGAAGATACTATCTTCCTTTATATAAATCATATGTAATGTATCATTTTTATTCATCTAAGAATGATGACTGTTATTATTATGAGAACCACTTCACAAATTAGTAACCTGAAGACCAGAGTTTAATAATTTGTTTCTCCCTCAAGAAGCTTTTCTTTAGATCTAACAATCAGGCAGTTATCCTAGAATTACAATCCAATCTTTATTTTGGTAAACAATGACCTGTTGGACTCACTAAGCAGCCTAGATTAAAAGCAAACTCTTGAAAAAAGTAGTGACATGCTGCAGCAAAATTAGACACTAAAGATGATGATAGTAATATCTACTACCATTGTCTAATAAACCAAAAGGAAGTCGATATTGAAAAATCTGTGTCTCTCAGTTGCTGGTCTTTGCTCAGAGCAGAGGCCTGGCAAGAAAGGCAGGTTTTGCAAGCTAATAATGATACATTAAACTTGGCTAGGTCAATCTGACCTTTCTGAGCCTCCATTTTCTCACATATAAAATGAAAATATTGAAACAGAATTTCTCTCAAAACCTCCTACTTATAAAAGTCTTCAATGCTAGGAATAAGTACAAGTGAATACTTGTGCAGCCTCAGGGTAGAGATAAGGTAAGGAGAAGGTGGCTTCTAGTCTAGAAGCAATGTATCAACAAGAACACATAGGTCTTGTATACATCTGTCTTCTGTAGAAGTTGCATGCAAAATCAATTCCTCAGAGAAACCAAACTGTTTCAACACTTACAGCTACCATAAGCTGTCTGGTTTCAGGTATCTTAATAAATACTGGTATTAGAGGCTTACTAAATGCAAGAATTTTAAGATAATGCTGTTCTAAAAAATAGGAGGAGCTTATTACTCTCATTAGTTTTTTCATGAACTTGTGCTTCCTCTAGAAAAATTCCAAAATATATCTATCCCTGGAATTGCAAATTCTATGCAGTTATCTCTTCCTGGGGTAAGCAATCCAGTCTAACAATGTGTCTACAATTTCTCCAGTGTCTCTGCTCTGGCCATCAGCTCAGGATGGTATTGCCAACAGTGTCCAGCACCTCTTTCTAGCCATGCGTGGATAGGGCCAAGCTTTACCCACATTCTAGCACAATTATGCTAGCTGTGGTTGCTGCCCAGAGTCAGAACTCCACTTCAGCTGCCTCTTATCCAGGTAGTTTTGAGTGGAATATCACAAGAAGCACAGAAAATAAGTTATGCTCACTCAGTGACTTCACTATGATGTTAATGACAAGAACATAGCTGGTCCTTCCCTGGCTATGACAGCCCAGTATGATAAAATTTCATATCCCAATGTCATGGTCCCTTTGTATCTATCCATGTCTGCCAGGTTCATCCAAGGGACATCATTTAAATTCTACATTCAAATGTTAACTAGTTAACTCTTCCCTCTCAGGAAAGAGACCAGATCTATTACTACAATCAAGGCACAGTGGGGGCACTACTGTCTGGAGAACTTGCCCCCAACCTACAATCCCATGGCTCTGTGTCATACCCAGGATATAGCACCTCTTCTTCTCCACCAGAAATGGCAATGGTGCAAAAGGAGATCCAGCACAAAAATATCCTACCACCAGCCTCCATTCTGGAATCTACTACAGTGTGTCTGCTCAACACATCACAGAAACATGCTTGCAAGGTGAGTAAGCAAAAAGGGAGAAGAGTCAACTCACCACACAAATGGAAGGTCAAAACTGAAACTGACAAGTGGTAAGCAATCTGAAATTAAGGCAGAATTTAGTCCCAAACTTCAACCACTACCCTTGCACTGTGCTCTGTGTTCTCAATACAAGAATACCTTAACAAGTGGGAAGATGAGACATTATAATGGCCATCTGTCCTACATGTAAGAGAATCTGAAAAGCACACCAAGGGAATAACATGCTTTTGGCTGCCCTCACTGATCAGTTTCCCTGTACCACCACACTCACATCAACTCCCATTCCTAATTTATCACTTTAGTGTACTTGAAAAAAACTTCAGAATTTGTCTTATTGTAGTGACACTTTAATGTTTCTCAACTTACACCAGAATTTAAGACCATGTATTCAGAAATCCTGTCCAAAGCAAGCAGGCTCAGAATGTGTCCTTGCTAACAGATTTCATAAGGAAGAACTCAACTCTCTGTCCTAGTCCATGATGTGAAGTCTTCACATTCTTTCAGGAGAGTGGAGAGAAAAAAAGGACACTATATGAGAGTGTCAGGTTTTACAAAACACTTTGTATTTCAACATTGTTTTCACTTTTAATTTGACTTAGAACAACACTGTGAAATACATGGAAAATTACAAACAAAATGTTAGCTAGTTAGAAGTAGAACAGTCACTGCCTATCTCCTAATACAGGGTCTTGTCCATGCTCTTTAACATGAGTTAGCCACAAATGCTTTCCCACCATTGGAAGCTACCTGATTGCTGCATTGATGTGTAGGGAGAGTATCTCACTTACCAGGTACTGACTTGTTTTTTGATTCCTTTGCAGTAATGGAAACATCCCAGGAGATAGAGACTTCCTTTAAATTTCAAACTTCAAGTCAGACAATTGGTCAGTTACAAAATCCAGAATCTCCCAAGTCCTGTATAGCAATGATATCCAAATATCTGATAATATATCATAACCTGAGCTTGGGGACATTTCAAAGATAGATCCTGTCCTTTGTCATTCTAATCTCTTGACATTGTTCACAGTTCCAATCCAGGACAATTCAGATAATAACAATTTGGGTGATATCAAAATGAAGATTCCCTATATCTGAATAAAAACCAACATCCTCCACTACTTTCTTTAGAAATTTCTGATATTCGCCAGCTTCTGGCCTGCATTCACCCTTTTAGACCTGGAACAGATTAGTTGTGAAAATACCAATCTAGGATAAAAGAAACTGAGTCTTGAGTACCAAGGGACACTTGAATATGAGATTGAGTCTAGCTGCAGTCTTTCAGATGTCACCACACTGGAAGAGGAAATTCACCTTGCACAGCTTTTTGATTCCTTATAAGATCTTGATGAATCCAAAGGTCTCACAGGAGTCGAAGATGAAAATATCAATGCATGCAGGTGATTCAGGTCATGCAGCAAAAGTCAAGTGTCATTAAGGGTCCCTCTGATCAAGTCAGGAAGAACAAATGCAAAACTTCCAGGCCTCTCAAAGGGGCACCAGAGGCCAAAATCCTACCAACGAACCCAAGGTGTCTGATAGAGGAAGAAGCAGTTTTTTGTACTGCTATAGTCAGTGACAGGCCTCCAACACATGTGGCCAAGTACCCTGACAGCAGACCACAAAAATCTTCATCCAGCAGAATTAGCAAAACTAAGGGCCAGAGACACAAAAATACCAAAAGGACCAGAGAAAACAAGTCCAAGGAATCTGAAGATAGTAAGTAGTCAGGGAACATGGTCAAGGCAGAAGAATAATCTACCAGTGTTTAGTTCAGAGACCTTTAAAAAATGTCTAGAATAGGCCTAGGCAGACATATGCTAGATTCTGTGCAGACTTTCTATCCACTGGGGAAGAAGAGTGAGAAATAAAGTGAAGTCTCTTCCTTCTGGACCCTGGGAAACTCAAGCAACAACAAAGACCCCAAGCCATCCTCCGCTCTCAAACCATGGCTGGATGCCGCACGTGAGGGTAAAGGTTCTGAGGAAATGCAAGTCAAAACCCAGAAACCCAATGGCAGTGCTACAAAACAGTGTCCATGTCCCTCCAAGTATGAGCTTCCACCACCTGGAAAGGCCAAGTTGATTCCTTTGCCCTTTCCATCCCTGGATAAACCTCAAGCTCGACCTGCTCCTCAAAGGCCACAGTCTCTGTCGCACATAATACTGCTGTACCTTACTCTGCCAGGACTGGTTCCACTAACTCAGCTCAATCTACTGCAGTCAATCCATTCCAACCAGCTCCTACCAACACATCTTTGATGGGTCCATCAAGTCCAACTCAGTCAATTTCCTCCAACGCAACACAACTCAGGTTGACAACTTCAACCCAGCCTTTTATCCCTCACTTTGCTACACTTAGGTCTCCACCCCACAAAACATCATCTGGCATTCTCTCCACAATAAGCCCGTTTTCACTGCTGAGACCAAGTTCCAATCACCACCCATGCCTCACTACCAATATCTACTCCGAGACTTCAGTGTAAACCAATTCCCTGAAGAAAACCCAATGTTCTTGAATCAGTAATGTCAACACTCATCACAGAAATAGTAGAGGCCAGAGCGTGAGGCCATGAATAGGCAGGCTCAACAAGAGCATGAAAATTCCACCAAATACACCTCTTTGGGGAAAGTGCAGTGTTTTGTTGAAAGGGAAAAAGATATGGAAATTGCTCAATACTATGGCTACACAATTAAGTGCTGCTAAGATTGTTGGTATCACTTTGAGTACTAGCTAGGTTTTCACATATACATAGACAATTATAAATTCATGTAGCTGTTTCAAAACTTAATAAAACTAAAAAAAAAGTTGTGGAATTGATTAGTATGTCACTGCTAAACATGTCTTTTGAGTTTGAGATTCTGTTAACTATGGTTTTTCTTTGGTAAATGTGGGGATCAAAGGTTGTATCACAAAAAAGATACCGAAAGTTAGATTGGCAAAGAGGGAAAAGGAGATAGTAATGGGGGAAAATGAAGTAAGCTAGTCCATGTCTAGAATGGTCAAAAGGAGTAAGATTTTATGGACTTATGAATATAATCAGGAATGGGGATAATGGCAGAAGTTACACAGGGAGTCTGAGGTTAGGGCTGAAAGGATAGCATTTGGACAAAGATGAAGATCACAGAAGCTGAGTCTGGGTTGACCATAATAATTGGAAAAAAATCTCTCAGACAGGATGGCCTCATGTCTCATGGCATACCAGGTACATAGTCTAGAAAATAAAATTAGTACACCTCTCCAATAGGTTTGGGCTACCTTAACCATATAAAATTAAAGACAGGAATCTGAATACAAAACATAGGGGAACTATCAAAGGGAGTGGCAAAGGACTCACAGTAGGCCTATGGTAGTTGATAACCTGGGTCCTTGACAGTTAAAATGCCAAAAAAATGAGGACTACTCACAACAGGGGCTGGAATAAAAATCACCATTTACTCAACAATGGTGACAGGGTCAGCAAGAAGTACTACTTGAGTTAACATTTACAACATGCAAAGACAGCATGACTGTGACACTCTGATGGTGAGGTTCAGCAATGGGTTGGGATCAATGCCACATATGAAGTAGCCAGGCCTCAAATTGAGGCTTATTGGGGTCCCTGAAGCCTTCAGTGTTTTTAAGTGCCTGTAGCGGCCAACCTGGCTTTCAGAACACAGCATCTGCAGGTTACCGGTACACAAGATCAAAATGCTGGAAGGACCTAAATATTTAGTTGAGGGGCTTCCACCATGTCCCCCTGAAACAACCAAGCACATGCGGCCTTCTTGCCATCCACTGAAGTGTACCAGAAAACTCAGTTTGGAGCATCATTTCCATAGCATGAGAGAGGTGAGCACATGTGTGCACTGAGTTGCCCCCAAAGCCACAGGACTCCAAAGCCCAAGGACCCTGGAGTGCTCCTAGGGTGGCCTCCAGGCATAAAGCGAGGGAAAGAGTGTTGTGTACAGTGGTGGGAGGGCAATAAAGGAATGGAGGGGCTGAAAGAGAAGAAGAAGAATTGCATCAATACCATGGAAAATCAGTAATTACTTTTGAAAATTCTTTTTGAGACATAATTTACATAACAAATACACCCTTAACATGTAGCATACAATTCAGTGGCTTTTGGCATATTCATTTACATTTTTATCATCCCCAAAAGAAATCCCCAGACCAATTAACAGTCATTCCCTATTCCGTCCTCCCTCTGGCCCAAGCACCCACCAGTCTTTGTGGATTGGCCTTTTCTGCCAATTCAAATAAATGGCATTATAATATGTGACCTTTGGTATCTCGTTTTTTCACTTGGCATAACAGTTTAAAGGTGTATGTATACTCCAGTGAGTGGCGATACTTCATTGTTTTTCACTGATGTATAGATTTCTATTGTATTAATATTCCACAATTTGCATTTTATATTTACCCTTCTCTAGCATCCTTTTAATTTCTTTGATTTAAAAATTCTTGTTTTTTAAAACATTACCCATTATGTTCATTCACGCTTCTGTTCTTTTAGGTTTATGTTTTATTTACTTATTTATTGAATTGAAAGGACACTCTATAAAAATGCTAGGCTTTATCAAACATTTCATATTTTAACATTACTTTCACTTTTTGACTTACAACAAACCCATGAAATACAAAGATAAATAAATAAATAACAATGACATCAAATAACTAGTTAAAACTAGAACAATTATTGCCAATCACCTAATACAGGGTCTTGTCCATGGTCCTAAAGAAGAGTTAGTCACAATTGTTCACTGTTGGAAGGTACCTGATTGCTACACTGGTGCATAGGGAGAGAGTCTCCCTTACCAGGGACAAAATGCTTTCTTGATTCCTTTGTTCTAATAGAAATATCCCTGAAGATGGAGACTTCCCTCAAATTGTAACCTTGAAGCCAGACATTCGGTCTGCCTGTAGTAGAAAAAAATATCCAAATACTTAATAGTAGCTCACCATCTGAGCATGGGGACATTTTGGTGATACCTCCAGTTCAGAAGTCTACTACTCTCTTGTTACTGCCTCCAATTCCTAACCAGGAACTATCAGAATAAGAATTCTGATGAGATCAAAGCCACACTCTCATAGTCTCTAGATGCCTTCCAGATCCCCTACCCAAAAAAACCCCAAGATCCTTCACTACTCTCTGTAGACACCCCTGACATTCATCAGCTTCTGGTCAGCAATGATCCTCTTGTCCCTGACTAGCAGTCTGACTCTAAAAATGCCATCATAGGAAAGAGCAGCATGATTCTTGAGGATCAATGGAAATGTGAAAGTGGGACTGAGTCTAGAAGCAGTTTTGCAAAAATCACCACACTGATATATAATATTCACCTTTCCCAGCTCTTTGCTTCCCTAAAAGATCTTGACCAATCCAAAAAACCCACAGTAATCATAGCCAAGGTACCAGAGTCATCAAAGTGAATCAGATGCAGAAAGGGTCAAGTGTCATAAAGGGTCCCTCTGATCAAGTCAGGAAGAAAAATATAAACTTCCAAGCCTACTAATGGTGCTCATGAGTCCCAAATCCAGTCAAAGACCTCAGAGTACTTGTTAGAGCCAGGTAACTTGGTACCTTTGCCCTTTCCAACCCCTTGCAAATCTCAAGACCTGCTCCTTGAGGGCCACAGTCTCTGGTTGCACAGAACCCTCTGTGCCTTACTCTGCCAAGCTTAGTTTTACTAACTCAGCTTAACCTACTGCAGTCAACCCATCCCAACAAACTTCTATCAACACATCTTTAATAGGTCTTGCCAGACCAGTTCAGCCAATATTGACCTATGCAACCTGACACAGGTTGACAGATTCTGCCCAGCTTTCTATTCCTCCATCTCCTGCTTTTAGGCCTGCCCTCTACAAAACATCATCTTGCACTTTTCTCCACAATAAGCCTCTCTCCACTGCTGAGAACAAGCTCTAGTCACTACCCAGGGTGCAAAACCTGTATCTACTCCAGCCTCCAAGCAAATCCATGGAGGAAACACAATGTTCCTGAACGTGTAATGTCAATACACATCACAGAAGTGCAGAGACCAGAGCATGAGACCCAGAAAAAGCAGGCTCAAAAAGAGCAAGAGAATGCTGTTAAATTCATCTCTTTGGGGAAAGAGCAGTTTTTCTTTGAGAAGGAAAAAGATACGGAAATTGCTCGATACTATGGCTACACAATATAAGAGCTGCTAAAATGCTTGGTATCACTTTGGGTACCCGCTGATTTTCCACATATACATAGACAGCAATAAAGTTCTCTATTTATTCTGATATATTTTAATGTTTAATGAAACTAAAGAAATGCAATAAAATTGAACAGTAAGTGACTAACAAGAAGGTCTTTGGAGTTCTGAGATTGTGTTAACTGCAGTTTTCCTTGGTAAAGTTGAAAATCAAAGACTAAATTAAAAAGTAGGAAGTGAAAAGTTAACTGGGAAATCTGTAAGAAAGGCGAGAATTCATGAAAAAGAAAGAATCCTAGTCCTAGAACAGAATGACCAAAAACAAAGAGATTTTATGTTTATATGAACAAATAAAGATTGGGAATAATGGCAGGAGCCAGGTGCAGAGTCTAAGGTTAGGGCTGAAAGTAAAACATTTAGAAAACATTGAAGATGGCAGAAGCTGATTTTGGAATGATTAGGAAAAGTGTAAAATATCTCTCATAAAAACAGCCTTACGTCCCATGGCCAAACAGTCAATTTGAGAAAATAGGATTTAGGACACATCTCCAATAGACTTGGGCTACCCTAAACATGTATAATTGTAGCTGGGAAAGTGAATAAAAAACATAGCAGAACATACCAGGGGAACAAAAAGGGCCTACAATAATCCTAAGGCAGCTGACAGCTGGGTCTTGGAGCGTTAAACTGCCACAGTATGGGGCCCACTCAGAACAAGTGCTAGAATATAAACCATGATTTACTTCATCCCTATGACCAGGCCAGTGAGATGCACTACTTGAGTTAACATTCACAACAACACAAAACCAGTATCGCTGTGCCACTTTACTGATAAGGGTCAGTAATGGGTTAGAGTCACATGGCATGTGAAGGGGAAAAGCTTCAATGAAAGGCCTTTGTTCTCAATGCAAGGCCTTTGTTCTATTTCCATGAGATGAGAAGAGAAGTAGCTACACCCGCGCACTAGTTTTCCCCCAAAGTCACAGTATGCAGATGCACAATGGCCCAAAAGTTCTCCTGGGGGGAGCCTCATGGCATAGCAGGAAGGACAGAAAGT
>NW_006944871.1:0-743 GCF_000164805.1 Carlito syrichta | reverse complement strand
CTGCGTTTTCTAAGAATATTATAATATGGTGTTTTACGTTAAGTCTTTCATCCATTTAGAGTTAATGTGTATGGTGATAGATATGGGTCCTGTTTCAATCTTGTACATGTTGTCAGCCTTTTCCCAGCACTATTCACGGAAAATATTCTCCATTACCCAGTGTGTCTTGGAGGTTTTTTCAAAGATGTGTTCATTGAGAATTTGAGGATTTCATTCTCGGTCCTGATCCATTGGCCTATGCCCCTATACTTATACCAATACTAGGCTGTGTTGATTACTGTAAACCTATACTAAAGTTTGTAGTTTTGAAGTGTGATAGCTCCTGCTTTGTTTCTTCTGATAAGATTCTTTTGGCTGTTCATTATTGTTTATGGTTTCATAAGAATTCATTCCTGTAATTTCCATGTCTGATAAGAATGATGTTAACTTAAGGGTTATTTCATTGAATCTGTAGCTTGAATAAAATGCTAATTTTTACATTAAAAGAGGTAAATAAAGTCAGGGAAACAAGCATGGTAAAATGATTTGAGGTCCTCCAGGTGTATATTCGACAGGGGAATTACTGAGTCTCATGGTAGGTCAAGATCTTGTCCCTTTACAAACCACCACATTGTTTTCCAAAGATGTTTCTCGACTTTTCAGTACACATGCAGTGTAGAAGAATTAATTTGCTCCCAAATCCTTAACTGCATCTATTATTGTTTGTTTTATTCAGGATGGCGGGTCTTACAGGGGCATGTGGG
>NW_006944870.1:0-5115 GCF_000164805.1 Carlito syrichta | reverse complement strand
TTTATCAATTTTACCATTCTATATCCTTTCAGTGGTGCATTTAGTCCATCCACATTTAGGTTAATAATTGAAATGCAAGAGTTGATCCCTGTCATAAGGTTCTTACAGAGTTGTTGTTCCTGTTTGTTTGTTGTCTTTCTTTGAGTTTTGGAGTTGGTTCATGTGTGTTTTTAATCTTTTGCCTGTACTCTTTTGAAGAATGTTGTTCTTTTTTCCTTTTTTCTGTGTTCCGTACTTTCTTAAGCATTTCTTGTAGAGGTGGTGTGGTGGCAGCATGGGTTTTTAGGATTTGGATATCTGGGAAAGATTTCAATTTTCCCTCACTAATGAAGCTTAGTTTGGCTGGGTAGGTTATTCTTGGTTGAAATTGTTTCCCTTTTAGAACTTTGAAGATATGGCTCCAGTCTCTCATAGCCTGAAGGGTTTCTGTGGATAAATCTGCTGCTATTCTAATTGGTCTTCCCTATTAGGTAGTCTGACATTTTTCTTTTGCTGCCTTTAGGATTTTTTCTTTTATAACTACTTTGCTTAGGCGAATTATTATGTTTCTGGGAGTTGGTCTTCTCATTTGTTGTCTTGCAGGGATTCTCTGAATTTCTTGTGCTTGAATTTTTGCATCAGTGATGAGATGAGGGAAGTTTTCTGGGATGATTTCATGGAATGTTTGTTCCAATGTGACCTCTCACTCTCTGCCTCAGGAAGGCCAATTATGCTTAGATTGCGTCTCTTGAAGTAATCATTCATCTCCTGAAGGTTTTGTTCTGACTTTTTGAGCATCTTTTATATGTTTTTGACAGTTTGGGTTAGTTCTGTATTTTGGTCTTCAAGTTCTGAGATTCTTTCATCGGCTCGGATACTTCTGCTTTCCATGCTAATTAATTATTTATTTCCATCACAGTATTCTTTACTGCTGATATTTCTGTAATCAGGTCCTTCCTATTTTCCTCTTGTCTCTCCTAAATTTTTTAAAATTCTCTCTATTAATGCCTTGATGCCTGGGTTTGTTGCTTGTGACCAGTCATTCTGGGGGCTCTTCATTCTTTGTGTACTGAAGTCTGTTTTCTCAGTGTCTGACCTCCCAGGGTTCTGTGTGAGCCCTGTGTTCTTCTTTTGGGTTTTCTTCAATTTTGCGGATTTTCCCTCCCTACTTTTCACTTCCCTCCACTTCCCCATCTTCTTTAATTCTGTTATTCAGTGGTGGAGGGGTTTCTTTTACTTCTGTTTGTTCAATCTCCTATTCTTCTTAATATATTTTCTCTTGCTTTGTTCAGTTCTGGAGTTGGACTGTAGCTTGAGGGAAGACCTTTTTGCAGTTTTAGGATTTAATAAAGTGGAGAGCTATGATTCACAATCTCTCTGAAGATCCAAGTGTTCACCAACAGCTGTATGGCTATTCTGAAACCGACTTCCCACTGCCTCGTAGTCTGTCCATGCAGTGGGGTTGTAGGTTTACTCCCTTGGTTTCCCAGCAGGTGGTGATATCACATGCTACAGTCCAGAGGGGAGCGAGTCTGCTACGGATAACAACTTGCCACAGCAACTTCACTGGGGGAGTTCCCCAGGCCTCTCTGTGAGCTAGGAGCGTGGTATGGCTTCAGTTATGAGCTGGGAATGAGCTGGGATGATGGCAGAGGCCAGTCAGTCCTGCCACGGAGACTGCAGTAGCCACCCAGTACCACCCCGGTCACTGCAGGAGCTGCCTGGTCCCACCCAGGCGAGTTCAGCAGTCACCCAATTTGTCTGATATTCGAGTAGTGATGGCGAGTGTCAGTGGTGTCTGAGCTCCCTGTGAGGAGCAAGCTGCGGACGATGGGGTCTGCATTACCTGTAAGGGAGCTAGGGTCTTTATGGGTGTTCTCTTTTGCAGAGAGTTTCACAGAACCTGCCGGCCAGTCATCATCTTCCTAGAAGTCCTATTGATTTTAATTTTTAAAAGAACGTGGGGTACAGTTCAGAGTTAGATATATAAACATTGATTATGCAGGGTCCCTGGTTGATGAGGATGCCCCTCAATTCCTTAGCAGTATCCCTCTACAGCCAATCTCACCCCTCCCCTAAAGAGTTTACTACGACTACCAATCACTTTCTTACAGTACTATCAGTGATCAAGTTCAGCTCATGAGTGAAAACATATGGAGCTCTCTTGTTTGTTTCTGTAATAAATCCCTGAAAGCTACCTACATCATATCCATAAAACATTCAGCAAAATCCTTATATATGTTCATTTTTATGGCTGCATAATATTCCACTGTGTATATACCACATTTATTTTATCCATTCCAGCTTTGATGGGCAACATGGTTGGTACCATATTGTTTACAATTGTGTTGAGAGCTGCAAAAAACATATGTGTGCAGGTATCTGTTCCCTAAAATGATTTGAGTTCCTCCAGGTATATTCTCTACAGGAGAATTACTGAGTCGCATGGAAGGTCAATATCTTGTCCCTTTAAAAAACATCACACACTTTTCCAAAGATGCTGCTCTACTTTTCAGTCCACATGTGGTGTAGAAGCATTTATTTTTTCCCAAATCTTTACCAGCCTCTGTTACAATTTGTTTTATTAGTGATGGTCAGTCTTACAGGGGGTATGTGGTATTTCAAAGTGGTCTCATTTACATTTCTTTGATGATGAGTTAGACTGAACGATTTTCATTTGCTTGCTGGCTGTCCCTATCTCTTCTTATGAAAAGTGTCCAATCACGTATTTTGTATACTTTTCAAAGGGAATGTTTGTCTGATTTTTCTGAGTGTTTGAGTTTCTTGTAGATCCTATATATTATCCTTTTTTACAGACATATAGTTGGAGAATCATTTTCCCACTCTGTTGGCTTTATCCCTGTTCTTCTGATGGTTTCTTTGTTTGCTGAAGTATATTAATTTTGATGAGCTCCTACTTGTCTACTTACTTTCTTACAGCAGGGTATTTAAGTTCTGAACAGGAATTAGCTTCTGGTTCCAGTTTCCATACGGTGTCTCCTGTGTTTTCTAAGATTATTATAATGTGGTGTTTTACATTTAGGTCTTTGATCCATTTAGAGTTAATGTGTATGTTGATCATTAGGGGTCCTGTTTCAACCTTGTGCATGTGGTCAGCCTTTTCCCAGCACCATTAATGAATATGTTCTCCATTACCCATTGGGTCTTTGAGGTTTTTCCAAAGATGAATTGGTTGATAATTTGAGGATTTCATTCTCTGTCCTAATCCATTGGCGTAGGGACATATTCTTGTACCAATACCAGACTGTGTTGATTACTGTAAACATATAGTAAAGTTTGAAGTCTGGAACAGTGATATCTTCTGTTTGTTTCTTTTGATAAGATTATTTTGACTATTCTTGATTGTTTTTGGTTTTATATGATTTTTTTTGAGTTGGAGTCTCACTCTCTCGCCCAGACTGCAGTGCAGTGGCTGCTCATGGCCCGCTCAGCATCGACCTGTTGAACTCTGGCGATCCTTACGCGTCAGCATTCCTATGAACCAGAATGACAGGCATGTGCTACCTCATTCTTTTCATTTTTTGATTTGTTGTAGTAATGAGGTCTCGCTGCCCAGGAGAGTCTCAAACCCACAGGCTCAGGCAATGCACTCACCTCAGCCTCCCAATGGCCCATGATTACAGGCTGAGCCACTGAGCCCAGCTCATATGAATCCTTTATTGTAATTTCCAGGTCTGAGTAGAATGATGTTCACGTAATGGTTATTTCATTGAAACTGTAGATTGCCTACAAGGGTAATTTTTACATTAAAGAGGTTAGCAATGTCAGGGAAACAAGCGTGTCAAATTGTCATTTATGACATCAGCCCCAGAACTTTGACATTATAATGGGAACCATATTGACTACTGAGAAATCCTTAGGCTTCAAGACCAGGGAACAGTGCTCTGCCAAATGCGGTAGACATGGTGGATTTCATTCCCAAGAAGTGAAGAAAACCATGTGTTCACACCTATCCAAAAACTTCTCCAGGGATAAATGACCATTCAAGAATCCACTAAATGGGGTAGTCTTTTTTTTTTTTTTTGTAATGCAGTATTTATTGAGTGGACAGAGAAACACCCTCACTGGGAGGCGACATGAGGGGATTGCCCACGAGTTAGTCTTTTGTTGTTATGAACACTAAATCCTGTTGGAGCTTGGTAATAGCAAAACCACATGCATTTTAGCACTTTCTTTAGTTTAGAATCTTTTGGATGTTTTTAATATTATGGCACAGTCTTTGAGCCATTTTTATAATAAGATTTGAAAATCGCTTTCACTAAGATCATTGTCAATTTTCCAGAAGTTTCAATTATCTAAATTTTTATATTACTGCAGAGCCAAAATACTACTTTGTAAATCTCCATGTGATTTTGGTTTATGTATACTGGGCCCCAAATTCTCTTTTTTTTGTGTGCCTGATTTTAAATGCTTGGCAATTAAAAGTATCAGATTAATTGGATACTTTGATTCAGAGTACAGCATTATATCTTAGGTAGAGAAAATACAAGGTATTCAATGGATATACTCTTTTAAAAATATAAATTGGAGCCGGGCTCGGTGGCTCAGCCTGTAATCCCGCGCCTTTGGGAGGCTGAGGTGAGTGGATTGCTTAAGCCCGCGGGTTCGAGACCCGCCTGGGCAGCGAGACCTCATCTCTACAATAAATCAAAAAATCAGCCGGGCGTGGTAGCGCATGCCTGTAATTCCAGCTACTTGGAAGGCTGAGGCGGAAGGATCGCCGGAGCCCAGCAGGCGAGATTGTGGTGGCCGGGAGCGGCCACTGCACTCCAGTCTGGGTGACAGAGTGAGACTCCAACTCAAAAAAAAAAAAAAAAAAAAAATATATAAATTGGGTTAAAATATAAAGTGAAGGCACTTTATACTTCCTTCAAATATATAAGGGAAACTTTTCTTTAAGGATTGCACATCTTTAACATTTAATCAAAATTAACAAGCAGAAAATACAGAGTGCACCAAGAAAATGTAGACAAATTTTAAGAATGGAAAAGCCTGTATTAAATTACTATACTGTTTTATTTTCTAAAATTTTTCAGATTAATTATGCATTCTGCCTTCTGAATGGCACTTAGTTACACTAAATCACAAGGTTCAGTTTTCTAAGAATGTATAGAT
>NW_006944869.1:0-772 GCF_000164805.1 Carlito syrichta | reverse complement strand
AATGTGTTGTTGTATGTTTAGGTCTTGGATCCATTTAGAGTTAATGTCTATGGTGATTGGTGTCCTGTTTCAACTTTGTGCATGTGGTCAGCCTTTTCCCAGCACCATTTCCTGAATATGTTCTGCATTACCCAGAGGTCTTGGGTTTTTTTTTCAAAGAATAGTTGGTTGAGAATTTGAAGATTTCCTTCTCTGTCCTGGCCCATTAGCCTATGGACCTATTCTTTTTCGAATACCAGGCTGTGTTGATTACTGTAAACATATAGTAAAGTTTGAAGTCTGGTGCAGTGATAGTTTCTGCTTTGTTTCTTTTGATAAGATTCTTTTGGCAATTCTTGATTGTTTTTGGTTTCATGTGAATTCTTTGTGTGTGTGTGTGTGTGTGTGTGTGTGTGTGTGTGTGTGTGTGTGTGTGTGTTTTGGTGTCCCACTCTGTCGCCCAGCATGGAGTGCAGTGGCCGCTACTGGCCACTGCAGCCTTGTCCTGACGGGTTCTGGCGATGCTCTTGCCTCCGCCTTCCAATAGCCTGGAAGGACATGCATGTGCTACCACACCTGGTTGTTTTTTTGATTTATTGTAGAGATGAGGTTTCATTGCCCAGAGTGGTCCAAAACCTTCTCCAGGGTTAAGTGACCATTCAAGAATCCACTAAACAAGGTAATCTTTTTTTTATTTTCTTTAAAGGCAGTATTTAATGAGAGAAAAGGGTAACTCCCACACTGTGAGGGGACCAGAGTGGGTTTCCCACGAGGTAGTGCTTTATAATTATGG
>NW_006944868.1:0-880 GCF_000164805.1 Carlito syrichta | reverse complement strand
TAAGCTGGTAATGATACACTAAACATAGACAGGTAAATCTGAGCCTGTTTTCTCTAATAATAATAATGATGATAACAACAACAACAATAATAATAAATTCTTAGAACAGAAGTGTCTATGGAACCCCTAGTTCTAATGTGCTTCAATAGTAGGCAATACATTAAATATTGGTGAAGGTTGCAGGAAGTAGGTGGCTTATAGCCTAAGAACAATGTATGAAAATGACCTCTTAGGCTTATGCACATTTGTGCCCAAGTGCATGGAAAAGCAGTTTGTCAGAAGAAAACCAAACTGCTCCAGCATGTACATACATTTACCTTGGGATATCTCAGTTAGTCCTGGTGTTACAGGCTTACTGATTGAAACAATCATAAGTTAGTATTGTTTCTCAAATATAGTCCGAACTTCATACTGTCATTGGTTTTTGCATAACCCTCTTGTTTCCTACAGAAAATGTCCAATATCAAACTTCACTTGGAACTGCAAATCTTATATAGCTTTCTTTTCCTGTAGTGAGCAATGTGGCTTTCCAAACAGGAAATGTCTGCAACATCTCCAGAGTCTCTGCTCCCACCATCAGCTCAGCATGGCTATTGCCAACAGTTCTGGCACCTCTTTTCAGTCACTCATGGGTAGTGCCTACCTTTACCAACATCCTTGCACAAGTATGCTAGCTGGGGTTGCTGCCCAGGACCAGATCTGCACCTCAGCTCCCTCTAATCCAGGTAGTTTTGAACGATTATCACAAGAAGCACTGAAAAGAAGTTATCTTCACTCAGTGACTTGCTATGACTGTCACTGACCAGGATACAGCTGGTCTTTTCATGTCTATGACAGCCAAATATGATAAAACTCCATATGCCAATGCCATGGTCCCTCT
>NW_006944867.1:0-1044 GCF_000164805.1 Carlito syrichta | reverse complement strand
TGCATAATATTCCACTTTGTATATACATCATCTATTTTTATCCATTCCAGCTTTGATGGGCAACATGTTTGGTACCATGTTTTTTTACAATGGTGATTAGAGCTGCAAAAACATGCAAGTGCAGGTAACATTTTGGTAAAATGATTTGAGTTCCCCCAGGTATATTCTCTACATGGGAATTTCTCTGTCACACTGTAGGTCAAGATCTTGTCCCTTTACAAACCACCACAGAGTTTTCCAAAGATGTTGCTCTATTTTCAGTCCACATGCATTGTAAAAGCATATATTTCTTCCAAAATCCTGACCTGCATCTGTTATGGTTTGTTTTAGTAATGATGCCCAGTCTTACAGGGGGTATGTGGTAGTTCAAAGTGGTTACATTTGCATTTCTTTGATGATGAATGAGGCTGAGCAATTTTCATGTGTCTGCTCTCTGCCCGTATCTCTTCTTATGAAAATGTACAATCACGTATTTTGCACACTTTTCAAAGGGAATGTTTGCCTGATATTTCTGAGTGTTTGAGTTTCTTGTAGATCCTAGATGTAAAACCTCTGGATAATCGTTTTTCCCATTCTGTTGGCTGTATACCTGTCCTTCTGACCGTTTCTTTTGTTTTGCAGAAGTATGTTATTAGATGAGATTCAAATTGTCTTACTTCTCAAGGCATGGGTATTTAAGGCTCTGAAGATGAATTAGTTTCCGATTCCAGTTCCTCTAATGGTGTCTCCTGCGTTTTCTAAGATTATTAAAATTTGTTGTTACGTTTAGGTCTTTGATCCATATAGATTTAATGTGTATGGTGATAGACAGGGGTCCTGTTTCAATCTTGTGCATGTTGTCATCCTTTTCCCAGAACCATTTACTGTATATGTTCTCCATTACCTAGTGGTTCTTTGAGGTTTTTTTCAAAAATGATCTGGATGAGCATTTGAGCATATCGTTCTCTGTTCTGATACATTGGCCTATGGACCTATTCTTGTACCAATACGAGGCTGTGTTAATTACTGTAAACATATAACAAAAGTTGATGACTGGAACTGTGA
>NW_006944866.1:0-709 GCF_000164805.1 Carlito syrichta | reverse complement strand
TTTGAATCCAGAATTTTATCATGTATCCCAACGTATAAAAGAAAAAGGAGTCATCATTGGAGTATTATACAATTCTAAAAAATCAATCCCTGCACAGTGAACATTTCTTGGCCCAACCCTGAATTTTAAACATTTTTAACGTTAAAAAAAAGTATAAACAAATAAAGTAAGTTGCATCTTTTAAAGCTTTCATTTATTTATTTATTTATTTACTTTATTTTTTTAAGAAATATGGGTTACTATTCAGAGTTAGATATACAGCCATTGATTAAGAAGGTTTCCTGGTTGATGAGGTAAGCCCCTCCCTTCCTTAGCAGTATCCTTTCATTGTCAACATCACCCCTCCCCCTAAAACGGTTTCCACAACTGCCAATCACTTTCTTACAGCACTATAAGTGATCAAGTTCAGCTCATGATAGAGAACATATGGAACTCTGTTCTTTGGCTCTGTGATAAATCACGAAATGACCTACCTCATATCCATCAAACATTCTGGAAAATCCTTCTATCTGTCCTTTCTTATGGCTGCATAGTATATCAGCGTGTATATACGATATTTATTTTATCTATTCCAGCTTTGATGGACAACATGCTTGGTACCATGTTTTTTTTTTTTCTTCAATGTGATTAGAGATGTAAAAAATATACTAGTGCACTTATCTTTTTGGTAAAATGATTTGGGTTCCTCCAGGTATATTCTCTATAGGGG
>NW_006944865.1:0-726 GCF_000164805.1 Carlito syrichta | reverse complement strand
GAAAAAAACCTCAAAAAACCACTAAGTAATGGAGAACATATACAGTAAATGGTTCTGGGAAAAGGATGACAACATGCACAAGATTGAAACAGGACCCCTGTCTATCACCATACACATTAAATCTATATGGATCAAAGACCTAAACGTAACAACAAATTTTAATAATCTTAGAAAACGCAGGAGACACCATTAGAGGAACTGGAATCGGAAACTAATTCATCTTCAGAGCCCTAAATACCCATGCCTTGAGATGTAAGTAAGACAATTTGAATCTCATCTAATAACATACTTCTGCAAAACAAAAGAAACTGTCAGAAGGACAGGTATACAGCCAACAGAATGGGAAAAACGATTCTCCATATATATATATATATGTATATATATATATATATATATATATATGTAAAGAGGCTTTACATCTAGGATCTACAAGAAACTCAAACACTCAGAAATATCAGGCAAACATTCCCTTTGAAAAGTGTGCAAAATATGTGATTGGACATTTTCATAAGAAGAGGTGCGGGCAGAGAGCAGACACATGAAAATTGCTCAGCCTCATTCATCATCAAAGAAATGCAAATGTAACCACTTTGAACTACCACATACCCCCTGTAAGACTGGGCATCATTACTAAAACAAACCATAACAGATGCAGGTCAGGATTTTGGAAGAAATATATGCTTTTACAATGCATGTGGACTGAAAAGAGAGCAACATCTTGGAAAA
>NW_006944864.1:0-2420 GCF_000164805.1 Carlito syrichta | reverse complement strand
CACCATTTACTGAATATGTTCTCCATTACCCAGAAGGTCTTTGAGATTATTTCAAAGATGAATTGGTTGAGGTTTTGAGCATTGCATTCTCTGTCCTGATCCATTGGCCTATGGCCCTATTCTTGTACCAATACCAGGCTGTGTTGATTACTGTAAACATATAGTAAAACTTGAAGTCTGGAATTACGGTAGCTCCTGCTTTGTTTCTTTTGATAAGGTTCTTTTGGCTATTCATGATTGTTGATGCTTTCATATGAATTCTTTATTGTAATTTCCAGGTCTGAGAAGAAAGATGTTAACTTAATGGTTATTTCATTGAATCTGTAGATTGATTAAAGGCTAATATTTACATTCAAAGAGGTAAGTTAAGTCAAGTAAACAAGCATGTCAAATTATCATTTATGACATCAGCCTCAAAACATTTTTTTTTTTAGTTGGAATCTCACTCTGTCACCCAGGACTGGAGTGTAGTGGCCGCTCCCGGTCACCGCAGTCTCGACCTGCTAGGCTCTGGCAATCCTTCAGTCTCAGAACTTTGACATCATAATGGGAGGGCCCTTGACTACTGAGCAATCCTTAGTCTTCAAGCACTTGTTTACAGTGCTCTGCCAAATGCGGTAGACACGATGGATTTCATTCCAAAGAAGTGAAGACAAACATGTGTGCACATGGTGACCACAAACAAAATTTCTCCAGGGGTAAGTGACCATTCAAGAATCCTCTAAACGAGGTAGTCTTTTTTTTTTTTAAAGCCCAAACTGAGAGGGAACCTGAGGGAGTTGCCCACGATGTAGTCTTTAATTATTATGATCACTGAGTCCTGTTGGAGCTTGGTTATAGCACAACCAAATAATATTTTGACACTTTCATTAGTTTAGAAACTTTTGAATGTTTTTAGTATTGTGTAACAGCCTTTCAGTAGTTTTTCCTACAGGATTTGAACATTGCTTTTGCTAAGATCATAATCAATTTTACAGAATTTTCAATTATCTAAATTTTTAATCTCATGCTGAGCCCAAATACTTAATACATTGTAAATTTCCATGTTATTTTGGTTTATAAATATTGGGTCACTAATTCTCTTTTCTCTGTGTGCCTTATTTTAAATGGTTGGTGATTAAAAGTATCAGGTTAATCAGATACTTCGTTCCAGAGTACAGCATTATGTCTTAGGCAGAGAAAATACTAGGGAATTTTATGGAAATACTTTTTAAAAATAAAAATTGGGTTAAAATATGAAAGGAATGTTATTGCTTTTCTCTAAGGATTGCACATCTGTAACATTTAATCAAAATTAACAAGCAGAAAATACAGAGTGCAGCTAGAAAATTCACACAAAATTTAAGAATGAAAAAAGCGATATTAAATTGATACTGCTGTATTTTCTAAAATTTTTAAAATTTATTATGCATTCTGCTTTTTTAATAGCACTTAGGTATTAAAACAAATAAACAAATAAAGTCTGTTGCATGCTTTACAGCTTTCATTTATTTATTTATTTAATTACATATTTTAATTTTTTAAAAACTGTGGGTTACAATTCAGGGTTAGATATACAGCTGTTGATTAAGTAGGGTCCGTGGTTGATGAGGTATGCCCCTCCCTTTCTTAGCAGTATCCCTCCACTACCAATCTCACCCCACCCCTAAACAGGTTTCCAGTACTGCCAATCACTTTCTTATAGCACTATAAGTGATCCAGTTCAGCTCATGTTGAGAACATATGGAAGTCTGTTCTTTGGTTCTGTGATAAATCACTGAAAATGATCCCCTCATATTCATCAAATGTCCGCAAAATCCTTCTATGTGTCCTTTTCTATGGCTGCATAATATTCCACTTTGTATATACATCATCTATTTTATCCATTCCAGCTTTGATGGACAACATGTTTGGTACCATGTTTTTTTACAATGGTGATTAGAGCTGCAAAAACATGCAAGTGCAGGTAACATTTTGGTAAAATGATTTGAGTTCCCCCAGGTATATTCTGTACATGGGAATTTCTCTGTCACACTGTAGGTCAAGATCTTGTCCCTTTACAAACCACCACAGAGTTTTCCAAAGATGTTGCTCTATTTTCAGTCCACATGCATTGTAAAAGCATATATTTCTTCCAAAATCCTGACCTGCATCTGTTATGGTTTGTTTTAGTAATGATGCCCAATCTTACAGGGGGTATGTGGTAGTTCAAAGTGGTTACATTTGCATTTCTTTGATGATGAATGAGGCTGAGCAATTTTCATGTGTCTGCTCTCTGCCCGTATCTCTTCTTATGAAAATGTACAATCACGTATTTTGCACACTTTTCAAAGGGAATGTTTGCCTGATATTTCTGAGTGTTTGAGTTTCTTGTAGATCCTAGATGTAAAACCTCTTTACATATATATATATATATATATATATATATATATGGATAATCG
>NW_006944863.1:0-515 GCF_000164805.1 Carlito syrichta | reverse complement strand
AAACTCCCATACAAAAAAAAAATAAAACATACAAATGATGCTTACATACAAAAATAACCAACTACATTATTGGTGTGCTGTTCCTCTATACAAATATATGGTTTACAGAGAGAAGAAAAGGAAGAGGTAAAAAAAAAGGAACAATACAGTCAGTACAGAATCAAGTCATTAAACTAACAGAACCAATCAAACATACTCTGAGATTTTTCTTTTAAGTCCAATGTCCTTTCAGCTCTGAATTCTTACTGTCTTTTCAAACTGGTAAATTAGTTTGCAGTTAGGGTCAATTGCCCCTGGTCTGCTGTGAGGGCCAGTTTAGATAACTTTCTGTTCACCACTCTGACCTGTGTCTCTTTTTCAAGCTTGTTTCTCCCGTTTCGGTGCTGTTACCTTGAATCGCCAGCAGGTGGTGCTATCTCAGCTACTCACCCCAGAAGGGGTGGGGCCAGACAGGAACTGGGCAGAGGCTGGAGACAAAGATGAAAGTCTGCCTCAAGGCACACATGAGGGGACCC
>NW_006944862.1:0-5235 GCF_000164805.1 Carlito syrichta | reverse complement strand
CTTTACTATATGTTTACAGTAAACAACACAGCCTGGTATTGGTACAAGAATAGGTTCATAGGAGAATGGATCAGGACAGAGAATGAAATCCTCAAATTCTTAACCAACTCATCTTTGAAAAAAACTCCAAGATCCACTGGGTAATGGAGAACATATTCTGTAAGCAGTACTGGGAAAAGGCTGACAACATGCACAAGAATGAAACAGGACATCTATCTATCACCATACACATTAACTCTAAACGAATATAATACGTAAACGCCAAAAACCAAATTATAATTATCTGAGAAAACGCAGGGGACACCATTAGAGAAACTGGAACCGGAAAGTAATTCTTCTTCAGAGCCCTAAATAACCATGCCTTAATATGTAAGTTAGACAAGTGGGATCTCATCAAATGAAAATACTTCTGCAAAACAAAAGAAACTGTCAGAAGATCAGGGAAACAGCCAACAGAATGGGAAAAATAATTCTCCAACAATATATCTGTAAAGAGGCATAAAATCGAGGATTTACAAGAAACACAAACACTCAGAAAAATCAGACAAACATTCCCTTTGAAAAGTGTGAAAAATACGTGATTGGACACTTTTCATTAGAAAAGTCAGCAGACACATGAAAATTTCTCAGCCTCACTTATCATCAAAGATATGCAAATGAAACCACTTGGAAATACCACATACCTGCTATAAGACTGGCCATCATTTATAAAACAAACAATAACAGATGCAGGTGAAGGATTTGGAAAGAAATAAATGCTTCTACACTGCATGTGGACTGAAAAGTTGAGCAACATATTTGGAAAGCCGTGTGGTGGTTTGTAAAGGGACAAGATCTTGACCTACCATGTGACTCAGTAATTCCCCTGTGGAGAATATACCCGGAGGAACTCAAATCATTTTACCAAAAGATACCTGCACCAGAATGCTTTTTGCAGCTTTAATCAAAATTGCAAACAACATGGTACCAACCATGTTTCTGGTCAAAGCTGGAATGGATAAAATAAATGTGGTATATACAGAGTGGAATATTATGCAGCCTAAAAAAGGACAGACAAACGGATTTTACAGAGCATTTGATTGATATGAGGTAGGTCGTTTTCAGTGATTTATCACAGAAAAAAGAACAAAGTTCCATATGTACTCACACATGAACTGAACTTGATCACTTATAGTACTGTAAGAAAGTGATTGCCAGTCATGAAAAACTGTTTAGGGGGAAGGGTGAGATTGACTGTGGAGGGATACTGCTAAGGAAGCAAGTGGCATACCTCAATAACCAGGGACCCTACATAATCAATGTTTGTATATCTAACTATGAATTGTACCCTACATTTTTAAAAAATTAAAATAAATAAATAAATAAACAAAAGCTGTAAACTTTACAACTGACTTTATTATGATACTCCTTTTTTTTACTTTAAAATGGATGCAATTCAATGTTGGATCTAGAAATGTTCATTATGAAGAGATTGATTTTTTTAAAAGTGTATAATACTCCAGTGATAACACCTTTTTCTTTTTTTAATACGTTAGAATACATGCTATAAATTCTGCCTTTAAATTTGACTATTAAAGTGTTTCTCACATAAAATTTGAATGGGTTTATTCTGCCTAATTGAAACTTGTTGAGATTCTAGATCTATACATTCTTAAAAACTGAACCTTGTGATTTAGTGTAGCTAAGCGCCATTCAGAAGGCAGAATGCATAATTAATCTGAAAAATTTTAGAAAATAAAACAGCATAGTAATTTAATACAGGCTTTTCCATTCTTAAATTTGTCTACATTTTCTTGGTGCACTCTATATTTTCTGCTTGTTAATTTTGATTAAATGTTACAGATGTGCAATCCTTAGAGAAAAGTTTCCCTTATATATTTGAAGGAAGTATAAAGTGCCTTCACTTTATATTTTAACCCAATTTATATTTTTAAAAGAGTATATCCATTGAATACCTTGTATTTTCTCTACCTAAGATATAATGCTGTACTCTGAAACAAAGTATCCAATTAATCTGATACTTTTAATTGCCAAGCATTTAAAATCAGGCACACAAAAAAAAGAGAATTTGGGGCCCAGTATACATAAACCAAAATAACATGGAGATTTACAAAGTAGTATTTTGGTTCTGCAGTAATATAAAAATTTAGATAATTGAAACTTCTAGAAAATTGACAATGATCTTAGTGAAAGCGATTTTCAAATCTTATTATAAAAATGGCTCAAAGGCTGTGCCATAATATTAAATCATCCAAAAGATTCTGAACTAAAGAAAGTGCTAAAATGCATGTGGTTTTGCTATAACCAAGCTCCAACAGGATTCAGTGTTCATAACAATAAAAGACTAACTCGTGGGCAATCCCCTCAGGTCTCCTCCCAGTGAGGGTGTTTCTCTGTCCACTCAATAAACACTGCATTACAAAAAAAAAAGACTACCGCATTTAGTGGATTCTTGAATGGTCACTTATCCCTGGAGAAGTTTTTGGATAGGTGTGAACACATGGTTTTCTTCACTTCTTGGGAATGAAATCCACCATGTCTACCGCATTTGGCAGAGCACTGTTCCCTGACCTTGAAGCCTAAGGATTTCTCAGTAGTCAATATGGTTCCCATTATAATGTCAAAGTTCTGGGGCTGAGGTCATAAATGACAATTTGACACGCTTGTCTCCCTGACATTGCTAACCTCTTTAATGTAAAAATTACCCTTGTAGGCAATCCACAGTTTCAATGAAATAACCATTATGTCAACATCATTCTACTCAGACCTGGAAATTACAATAAAGGATTCATATGAGCTGGGTTCAGTGGCTCAGCCTGTAATCATGGGCCATTGGGAGGCTGAGGTGAGTGCATTGCCTGAGCCTGCAGGTTTGAGACTCTCCTGGGCAGCGAGACCTCATTACTACAACAAATCAAAAAATGAAAAGGGTGAGGTAGCACGTGCCTGTCATTCTGGTTCATAGGAATGCTGACGCGTAAGGATTGCCAGAGTTCAACAGGTCGACGCTGAGGGGGCCATGAGCAGCCACTGCACTGCAGTCTGGGCGACAGAGTGAGACTCCAACTCAAAAAAAAATTCATATAAAACCAAAAGCAATCAAGAATAGCCAAAATAATCTTATCAAAAGAAACAAACAGAAGATATCACTGCTTCAGACTTCAAACTTTACTATATGTTTACAGTAATCAACACAGTCTGGTATTGGTACAAGAATATGTCCCTACGCCAATGGATTAGGACAGAGAATGAAATCCTCAAATTATCAACCAATTCATCTTTGGAAAAACCTCAAAGACCCAATGGGTAATGGAGAACATATTCATTAATGGTGCTGGGAAAAGGCTGACCACATGCACAAGGTTGAAACAGGACCCCTAATGATCAACATACACATTAACTCTAAATGGATCAAAGACCTAAATGTAAAACACCACATTATAATAATCTTAGAAAACACAGGAGACACTGTATGGAAACTGGAACCAGAAGCAAATTCCTGTTCAGAACCTTAAATACCCATACTGTAAGAAGTAAGTTAGATAAGTAGGAACTCATCAAATTAATATACTTCAGCAAAACAAAAGAAACCATCAGAAGAACAGGGATAAAGCCAACAGAGTAGGGAAACGATTCTCCAACTATATGTCTGTAAAAAAGGATAATATCTAGGATCTACAAGAAACTCAAACACTCAGAAAAATCAGACAAACATTCCCTTTGAAAAGTATACAAAATATGTGATTGGACACTTTTCATAAGAAGAGATAGGGGCTGCCAGCAAGCAAATGAAAATCGTTCAGTCTAACTCATCATCAAAGAAATGTAAATGAGACCACTTTGAAATACCACATACCCCCTGTAAGACTGACCATCACTAATAAAACAAATTGTAACAGAGGCTGGTAAAGATTTGGGAAAAAATAAATGCTTCTACACTACATGTGGACTGAAAAGTAGAGCAGCATCTTTGGAAAAGTGTGTGATGTTTTTTAAAGGGACAAGATATTGACCTTCCATGTGACTCAGTAATTCTCCTGTAGAGAATATACCTGGAGGAACTCAAATCATTTTAGGGAACAGATACCTGCACACATATGTTTTTTGCAGCTCTCAACACAATTGCAAACAATATGGTACCAACCATGTTGCCCATCAAAGCTGGAATGATAAAATAAATGTGGTATATACACAGTGGAATATTATGCAGCCATAAAAATGAACATATATAAGGGTTTGCTGAACGTTTTATTGATATGATGTAGGTAGCTTTCAGGGATTTATTACAGAAACAAACAAGAGAGCTCCATATGTTTTCACTCATGAACTGAACTTGATCACTGATAGTACTGTAAGAAAGTGATTGGTAGTCGTGGTAAACTCTTTAGGGGAGGGGTGAGATTGGCTGTAGAGGGATACTGCTAAGAAAGTGAGGGGCATCCTCATCAACCAGGGACCCTGCATAATCAATGTTTATATATCTAACTCTGAACTGTACCCCACGTTCTTTTAAAAATTAAAATCAATAGGACTTCTAGGAAGATGATGACTGGCTGGCAGGTTCTGTGAAAACCTCTGCAAAAGAGAACACCCATAAAGACCCTAGCTCTCTTCCAGGTAATGCAGACCCCATCGTCCACAGCTTGCTCTTCACAGGGAGCTCAGACACCACTGACACTCGCCATCACTACTTGAATATCAGACAAATTGGGTGACTGCTGAACTCGCCTGGGTGGGACCAGGCAGCTCCTGCAGTGACTGGGGTGGTATTGGGTGGCTACTGCAGTCTCCGTGGCAGGACTGGCTGGCCTCTGCCATCATCCCAGCTCATTCCCAGCTCATAACTGAAGCCATACCACATCCCTAGCTCACAGAGAGGCCTGGGGAACTCTCCCAGTGAAGTTGCTGTGGCAAGTTGTTATCCGTAGCAGACTCGCTCCCCTCTGGACTGTAGCATGTGATATCACCACCTGCTGGGAAACCAAGGGAGTAAACCTACAACCCCACTACATGGACAGACTACGAGGAAGTGGGAAGTCGGTTTCAGACTAGCCATACAGCTGTTGGTGAACACCTGGATCTTCAGAGAGATTGTGAATCATAGCTCCCCACTTTATTAAATCCTAAAACTACAAAAAGGTCTTCCCTCAACCTACAGTCCAACTCCAGAACTGAACAAAGCAAGAGAAAATATATTAAGAAGAATAGGAGATTGAACAAACAGAAGTAAAAGAA
>NW_006944861.1:0-3401 GCF_000164805.1 Carlito syrichta | reverse complement strand
CCAGTCATCATTCTTCCTAGAAGTCCTATTGATTTTAATTTTTAAAAGAACGTGGGGTACAGTTCAGAGTTAGATATATAAACATTGATTATGCAGGGTCCCTGGTTGATGAGGATGCCCCTCACTTCCTTAGCAGTATCCCTCTACAGCCAATCTCACCCCTCCCCTAAAGAGTTTACCACGACTACCAATCACTTTCTTACAGTACTATCAGTGATCAAGTTCAGCTCATGAGTGAAAACATATGGAGCTCTCTTGTTTGTTTCTGTAATAAATCCCTGAAAGCTACCTACATCATATCCATAAAACATTCAGCAAAATCCTTATATATGTTCATTTTTATGGCTGCATAATATTCCACTGTGTATATACCACATTTATTTTATCCATTCCAGCTTTGATGGGCAACATGGTTGGTACCATATTGTTTGCAATTGTGTTGAGAGCTGCAAAAAACATATGTGTGCAGGTATCTGTTCCCTAAAATGATTTGAGTTCCTCCAGGTATATTCTCTACAGGAGAATTACTGAGTCACATGGAAGGTCAATATCTTGTCCCTTTAAAAAACATCACACACTTTTCCAAAGATGTTGCTCTACTTTTCAGTCCACATGTAGTGTAGAAGCATTTATTTTTTCCCAAATCTTTACCAGCCTCTGTTACAATTTGTTTTATTAGTGATGGTCAGTCTTACAGGGGGTATGTGGTATTTCAAAGTGGTCTCATTTACATTTCTTTGATGATGAGTTAGACTGAACGATTTTCATTTGCTTGCTGGCAGCCCCTATCTCTTCTTATGAAAAGTGTCCAATCACATATTTTGTATACTTTTCAAAGGGAATGTTTGTCTGATTTTTCTGAGTGTTTGAGTTTCTTGTAGATCCTAGATATTATGCTTTTTTACAGACATATAGTTGGAGAATCGTTTCCCTACTCTGTTGGCTTTATCCCTGTTCTTCTGATGGTTTCTTTTGTTTTGCTGAAGTATATTAATTTGATGAGTTCCTACTTATCTAACTTACTTCTTACAGTATGGGTATTTAAGGTTCTGAACAGGAATTTGCTTCTGGTTCCAGTTTCCATACAGTGTCTCCTGTGTTTTCTAAGATTATTATAATGTGGTGTTTTACATTTAGGTCTTTGATCCATTTAGAGTTAATGTGTATGTTGATCATTAGGGGTCCTGTTTCAACCTTGTGCATGTGGTCAGCCTTTTCCCAGCACCATTAATGAATATGTTCTCCATTACCCATTGGGTCTTTGAGGTTTTTCCAAAGATGAATTGGTTGATAATTTGAGGATTTCATTCTCTGTCCTAATCCATTGGCGTAGGGACATATTCTTGTACCAATACCAGACTGTGTTGATTACTGTAAACATATAGTAAAGTTTGAAGTCTGAAGCAGTGATATCTTCTGTTTGTTTCTTTTGATAAGATTATTTTGGCTATTCTTGATTGCTTTTGGTTTTATATGAATTTTTTTTTGAGTTGGAGTCTCACTCTGTCGCCCAGACTGCAGTGCAGTGGCTGCTCATGGCCCCCTCAGCGTCGACCTGTTGAACTCTGGCAATCCTTACGCGTCAGCATTCCTATGAACCAGAATGACAGGCACGTGCTACCTCACCCTTTTCATTTTTTGATTTGTTGTAGTAATGAGGTCTCGCTGCCCAGGAGAGTCTCAAACCTGCAGGCTCAGGCAATGCACTCACCTCAGCCTCCCAATGGCCCATGATTACAGGCTGAGCCACTGAACCCAGCTCATATGAATCCTTTATTGTAATTTCCAGGTCTGAGTAGAATGATGTTGACATAATGGTTATTTCATTGAAACTGTGGATTGCCTACAAGGGTAATTTTTACATTAAAGAGGTTAGCAATGTCAGGGAGACAAGCGTGTCAAATTGTCATTTATGACCTCAGCCCCAGAACTTTGACATTATAATGGGAACCATATTGACTACTGAGAAATCCTTAGGCTTCAAGGTCAGGGAACAGTGCTCTGCCAAATGCGGTAGACATGGTGGATTTCATTCCCAAGAAGTGAAGAAAACCATGTGTTCACACCTATCCAAAAACTTCTCCAGGGATAAGTGACCATTCAAGAATCCACTAAATGCGGTAGTCTTTTTTTTTTGTAATGCAGTGTTTATTGAGTGGACAGAGAAACACCCTCACTGGGAGGAGACCTGAGGGGATTGCCCACGAGTTAGTCTTTTATTGTTATGAACACTGAATCCTGTTGGAGCTTGGTTATAGCAAAACCACATGCATTTTAGCACTTTCTTTAGTTCAGAATCTTTTGGATGATTTAATATTATGGCACAGCCTTTGAGCCATTTTTATAATAAGATTTGAAAATCGCTTTCACTAAGATCATTGTCAATTTTCTAGAAGTTTCAATTATCTAAATTTTTATATTACTGCAGAACCAAAATACTACTTTGTAAATCTCCATGTTATTTTGGTTTATGTATACTGGGCCCCAAATTCTCTTTTTTTTGTGTGCCTGATTTTAAATGCTTGGCAATTAAAAGTATCAGATTAATTGGATACTTTGTTTCAGAGTACAGCATTATATCTTAGGTAGAGAAAATACAAGGTATTCAATGGATATACTCTTTTAAAAATATAAATTGGGTTAAAATATAAAGTGAAGGCACTTTATACTTCCTTCAAATATATAAGGGAAACTTTTCTCTAAGGATTGCACATCTGTAACATTTAATCAAAATTAACAAGCAGAAAATATAGAGTGCACCAAGAAAATGTAGACAAATTTTAAGAATGGAAAAGCCTGTATTAAATTACTATGCTGTTTTATTTTCTAAAATTTTTCAGATTAATTATGCATTCTGCCTTCTGAATGGCGTTTAGCTACACTAAATCACAAGGTTCAGTTTTCTAAGAATGTATAGATCTAGAATCTCAACAAGTTTCAATTTAGGCAGAATAAACCATTCAAATTTTATGTGAGAAACACTTTAATAGTCAAATTTAAAGGCAGAATTTATAGCATGTATTCTAACGTATTAAAAAAAGAAAAAGGTGTTATCACTGGAGTATTATACACTTTTAAAAAAATCAATCTCTTCATAATGAACATTTCTAGATCCAACATTGAATTGCATCCATTTTAAAGTAAAAAAAAGGAGTATCATAATAAAGTCAGTTGCAAAGGTTACAGCTTTTGTTTATTTATTTATTTATTTTAATTTTTTTAAAATATAGGGTACAATTCATAGTTAGATATACAAACATTGATTATGTAGGGTCCCTGGTTATTGAGGTATGCCACTTGCTTCCTTAGCAGTATCCCTCCACAGTCAATCTCACCCTTCCCCCTAAACAGTTTTTCATGACTGGCAATCACTTTCTTACAGTACTATAAGTGATCAAGTG